>NC_091377.1:12656076-12906945 GCF_038502225.1 Cherax quadricarinatus | reverse complement strand
AACAAATTCCAGGCTGAGGGACTGATCACCTCAAAACTACGTATTCAAGAGTGATGAACTGATTACGTCGTCTTCACATGAATAAATATACCTAACTGTTGCATATGCCTTACCTAATAGCCTGTCGGTTTTTATACTGTTTTAATATTCGGTATGTGAAAAGTAGTTACAATAAAAGGAGGGGTAATAGGGATAAGGTAAATTCAGTTATGTACAATAATATTAAAGATAGGATCAGATTACAGATCATACCCCCGGCCGGGATTGAACCCGCGGTCATAGAGTCTCAAAACTCCATTACGATTTCTTGAGTCAGATTACAGTATATGCATGTTAGATATACAAGAAATCACTCTCTTCCCTTTCTGTAGATACATTCATTAAGTACCTCTTGGCTCTCTTCTTGAACTTGCGCATGCTATGGCAGGCTTTGTCATGTGAAGGTAGTCTGGTCCATTTCTTTATTGTTGTACAATAAAATGTGTTTAAAGCCTGGCCACTGACTGTGGGTACTACAAAGTTGTTCTCCCTTCCCCTGGTACTATAATTGCTTTAATTCCCAGCCTGGACAAACTTGGCAGAAAGATACTCTAGACACTGCTAAAACTACGTGGACTAGTTAATAGTCCAAGTCGGACCAAAACGATGTCACAAGTCTTGGTTATTTGTGTATCATTCAAGTCGCGGAATTGTGACGTTATTGTTGACGGGTAACCGGGTTCATTACGGTGTGAGCCGCGGTGGCCCTAGAACCAACAACAACAACATGGCTCTTTAACTTACCCGCCATTTACCTGCCTCTAAGAAGAAGAAAAAGACACTATCCTGCAATGTGCTGCAGCAAGATGCATCATAAATTGTAAGAAGAAAAAGACACAAGTGCTTGTTTGGCAGAGTTGAACAGCCACGTAAATTACACTCACCCTGAAGATAAAAACTAAATAGTACTTGCAGAACAGAAAACAATGGTAGGTGTACCATCGACGTGAAAAATATTAGATGGTTTAGTTAGTTTAATATCTTTATTATGCACCTCATACCCATCCTGTGGGCTATAGTCAAAAGATTACAGAGGTACATAATGTATCCAGGGACTGTACCTCAACATTACAGAGGTACATAATTCAAATTCAAATTCAAAGTTTATTCTCTATAAGTATTACAATGCTGAGTTTACAGAATTTGGTTATTGTGTGGTTTACATGTAGTAAAATAATAATTACAGAGTGTACCACTAGAACACCTAGCATGGCTAGGCATTACAGAGTGTACCACTAGAACACCTAGCATGGCTAGGCATTTCGGGCAGACTTATATTAAATCTTAGGTTTAAAATGTTACAGAATTATGATGTAAGTTGGTATTATGGCTAAGTGACTAAGTACTAGTTGTGTGTTTAACAATGTGAATGCTTTTGTTTTGGCACAATACATAGTTTCAGTATTGGAGTATCACAGGCCAACTTTTGACTAGTTAAGATTCATTATTTTGAGATTGAGATTGATATTTCTGTTTATGGTCAAATGGGTGAGTGAGTGTAAGTGTGAACCACCAGGTGGTATTCGTGTAGTTAGTTGACGGTGTGTATCAGGGAGATAAGATGTTTTCTAATGGTAGTTTTGAAGGTGATGAATGTGTCTGCAGGGTCCAGGGACTGTACCTCAACATTACAGAGGTACATAATGGGTCCAGGGACTGTACCTCAACATTACAGAGGTACATAATGGGTCCAGGGACTGTACCTCAACATTACAGAGGTACATAATGGGTCCAGGGACTGTACCTCAACATTACAGAGGTACATAATGGGTCCAGGGACTGTACCTCAACATTACAGAGGTACATAATGGGTCCAGGGACTGTACCTCAACATTACAGAGGTACATAATGGGTCCAGGGACTGTACCTCAACACTACAGAGGTACATAATGGGTCAATGGACTGTACCTCAACATTACAGAGGTACATAATGGGTCCAGGAACTGTACCTCAACATTACAGAGGTACATAATGGGTCCAGGAACTGTACCTCAACATTACAGAGGTACATAATGGGTCCAGGGACTGTACCTCAACATTACAGAGGTATATAATGGGTCCAGGAACTGTACCTCAACATTACAGAGGTACATAATGGGTCCAAGGACTGTACCTCAACATTAGAGGTATATAATGGGTCCAGGGACTGTACCTCAACATTACAGAGGTACATAATGGGTCCAGGGACTGTACCTCAACATTACAGAGGGTACATAATGGGTCCAGGGACTGTACCTCAACATTACAGAGGTACATAATGGGTCCAGGAACTGTACCTCAACATTACAGAGGTACATAATGGGTCCAGGAACTGTACCTCAACATTACAACATTACCTCAACATTACAGAGGGTACATAATGGGTCCAGGGACTGTACCTCAACATTACTGAGGTACATAATGGGTCCAGGAACTGTACCTCAACATTACAGAGGTACATAATGGGTCCAGGAACTGTACCTCAACATTACAACTTGTCGGTTTTTCAAACCATTCATCACAACCATTACAGAGGTACATAATGGGTCCAGGGACTGTACCTCAACATTACAGAGGGTACATAATGGGTCTAGGGACTGTACCTCAACATTACAGAGGTACATAATGGGTCCAGGGACTGTACCTCAACATTACAGAGGTACATAATGGGTCCAGGGACTGTACCTCAACATTACAGAGGTACATAATGGGTCCAGGGACTGTACCTCAACATTACAGAGGTACATAATGGGTCCAGGGACTGTACCTCAACATTACAGAGGTACATAATGGGTCCAGGGACTGTACCTCAACATTACAGAGGTACATAATGGGTCCAGGGACTGTACCTCAACATTACAGAGGTACATAATGGGTCCAGGGACTGTACCTCAACATTACAGAGGTACATAATGGGTCCAGGGACTGTACCTCAAAGTTCTGACAGCTGAACAAGTTACAAAGTTAATGAATCAGGTAAGTAAATTTACTTATGTTTATACTACATGGTTATAATCATGAGCAAATTGTAAAGTAATGAGTAAGTCACACGTCCACACCCGGTCACAACTGTGATGGGTTATCGGTGCAAATATTAATTGTTGGGTCACACACACACAAATAGGTGAGTACACACATACTCACGAGCAGTGGAGATTTTATATATTATTAACCAGTTTTGGGTTGTGTCGCCTGAAATGTCTTTTTGTGATTACTTATTTGTTACTATAGCATACATAAGGGGGATTGCCAATAGATCCCTGGCTGTCTTCAAGAAGGCATTGCATAGGCACCTAAAGTCAGTACCTGACCAGCCAGGCTGTGGTCTGTATGTCAGCTTGCATGCGGCCAGTAGTAACGGCCTGCTTGATCAGACCCTGATCCACCGTGAGGCCTGGTCTCAGACCGAGCTGTGGGGGCATTGACCCCCAAAACCCTCTCCAGGTAAACTCAAGGTGTAGGAGAAGAGTTATGCCCTTGGTGTACAGCTGTCAGTATATGCTTAAAAACATACTGAGAAGTATAATAGGGTTGATATTCAATATCAGGAATCTTTTTTACGAAGATAGACTGAAAGTACTGAATGTTCACTCTATCAAAAGCCTAGCTAACAAAATTCCAAGCACTAATACCTGAGAGAGTGATTATCTAAATGAAAACTTCCCATCATCCCTCTATCTTACTCCAACTGAGCCCACTGAGGTCACCCTGATTGTTAATTCACTGCAAAACAAGTCAGGAAATTTAGTTCAAGTTTCAGCAATATTGTTCAAAAGAGCAGCTCATGTTCTTTCACCCACCATTACATACTCTTTAACAAATCAGTAGAAACCAACACTTTCCTGACATTGCTGAAGATAGCGAGAGTTATCCTGCTACACAAAGAGACAACTTATGTAAATAATTTAGAGCAGTATCTAACTTAACATTGTTATCTCAAATTTTTGAAAAACTGATTCACAAGATATTATACTCCTTTACCATCACACAATATATTCAGTTACTGCCAGTTTTGTTTCAGACCAAATAAAATCACAAATGACACATTCATAAAAATACTAGATTTCCTTTACACTGCTCTTGAAAATAATGAATATCCGCTAGGCCTCTCTGTTGACCTGAGGAAGGTTTTCGATACAGTAGATCACAGTCTCCTACACCTCAAACTGGATCATTATGGTATCAGAGGTCATGCACTCATATATATAAAGTCTTAACCTTACCAACAGACTTGTACATCAATGTCTCTATCAAGGGCACAACCTCATCAGCAAGACCTATGGACATTGGCATCCCACAGGGAAGTGTCCTTGGCTCTATGCTTTTCCTCTTATACATCAATAATCTTCTAAATGTATCACAGCAACTTAGACCTGTTCTCTTTGCTGATGACACAACTTTTGTCATCTCCTACTGAAATCCAGCTTCCCTCAACAACATTGTTAACCAAGTACTCTTAAAAATATCAACCTGATGACTACCAATAAACTCATGCTTTACATTGATAAGGCCTTCTAAATGATGTTTGGGAACAGAGCAACAAATGTCCAACTAAACATTATGATTAGTGATTCTCCTATTGCTAAACAAAATGAAAGAAAATTTATGGGTCTTTTTTTGACAGCTACTTGAAATTCAACACCTACATCCAACACATTACAAAAAAGTGTCCGAAACAGTTGACATCCTCTCCAAGATACATTATTATACCTCAGACAGTATTACTTAATTATACTACACTCTAATCTATCCCTACCACACCTACAATATTTGTGCCTGGGGATCCACAATGACAAATTACTTTAAGCCAATAATAACTCGACAAAAGGCAGTAGTACGAATGATCAGTTAGTTTACTGCCAGACAGCACGCTCCCCCACTCTTGAAAGACATGAACCTTCTTATTATACATAACATTATCTCATACTACTGTACATATTACATATACAGTGGAACCTCAAAAATCGAACATATCACATATCGAACGTTTCGAAAATAGGACCATTTTTTCGGACAAACTGTGTCCCTATTATCGAACGCGCCCCTGTTTTCGGACCGCCGGGTACGGGACCTGTCTGCCGCCTGCTCTGTCCGCATCCCCGCGCAGGCGCCGTGAGCAGTCTAGCTTTGTTTATGCTTGAGTGAACACTAACCTGCGCTCTCATTCACGCATTTTACGATTATTTTGTTGTGTTTAGTGCTTGTGGGACTGTGAAATAAGCTACCATGGGCCCAAAGAAACTTGCTAGTGGTACCCCTGTGGTAAAGAAAGTGAGAAACACCATAGATGTGAAGAAGGAAATAATACAGAAGTATGAGAGTGGTGTGAGACTTGTTGAGCTTGCCAGGATGTATGGGAAAAACAAGTCGACCATTGGTTTTATCCTGTCAAAGAAAGAACAATCAAGGAAGCTGATGTTGCGAAAGATGTTAATATAGGGATTGGATGAGGTGCCTTCTTCAAAGATTAAGGAGATTTTTGCCAAGTGGAATGATGTCCAATGTTTGTGCAGAAGTACCACCCTGAGCAAGCTGAAACAAGCATCTTTACAAAAAGTTCAGTGACAGAACCATGTCCCATTTTAGGGAAATGTTAAAGAGGCGCCAGAAACAGAGGACTGTGGACAGTTATTTTGTGAGACGGGTCCAGTGACTCTCAAGCTGGTCCTAGTGGCATTAAAAGACAAAGAAGGGAAGTAACCCCAGAGAGGACTTCATGGAGGGGGATTCTCCTTCCAAACACTAACCCCTACTCCCTCTCTCCTCCTCCTTATCTTCCAGATGCCATCACCAATCTTCAATAAAGGTAAGTAAAAATGTTATTTTATATGTACATGTATTACTATACATAATTAAAACCTATAGTATTTGTTGTATGTAAAACTGTAATTAATCTCTATAAAATGTATTTTTTGTGTGAATATTTTTGTGTTTCTGGAACGGATTAATTGTATTTCCATTATTTCTTATGGGAAATATGGCTTCGAATTTCAGACTTTTCGAATTTAAAACTAGCTCCTGGAACATATTAAGTTCGATTTTTGAGGTTCCACTGTATAGAACAATAACTTCTAATATCAGTCCTAACTTGAAACCCTTTCTTGATAGTTGCAACAGAACTCATAGGCATAATACTAGACACAAAAATCTCTATGACATTCTCCGTGTCTGGCTTAATCTTTGTTAAAACTCATTGTGCATAAAGGACCCAAAATTTGGAACTCCCTACCTGAAATCTCCAGAGCCTCTATCTGCCAGCAGCTTCAAAGCTACTATAAAAAAACCTCTCCCTAATATATCCGGACAACAGTTAAATATGATGATGATAGTCTAAACAATTCTTTCAGCCATAAATATACAGTGGAACCTTGGTATGCGACCTTAATTCATTCCAGAACGCTGTCCGAGTGCCGCTCCATTTGAGTATCAAATAAGTTCTTCCCCACCACTCTTCTGTTTGGTTGGCTGTTATCACTAATTGTCGTAGGCCCCATGGTGACTTATTTATACAAATAATACAAAAAAAAAAAAAAAATGCAAAGAAGCACAAAATAGTTTACAGCGAAGTTCTGGCAGGTAGTGTTTATTTGGTCGAGCGCTGAGCTTTGTTCGAGTAGGGAGCTGGTCATATAATGAGGTTTATTTATTTATTTATTAACACATTGACCGATTCCCACCAAGGCAGGGTGGCCCGAAAAAGAAAAACTTTCACTATCATTCACTCCATCACTGTCTTGCCAGAAGGGTGCTTTACACTACAGTTTATAAAACTGCAACATTAACATCCCTCCTTCAGAGTGCAGGCACTATACTTCCCATCTCCAGATCTGAAGTCTGGCCTACCGGTTCCCTTGAATCCTTTCATAAATGTTACTTTGCTCACACTCCAACAGTCAAGTATTAACCCTTAAACGATCCAAACGTATATACAGTGGACCCTCGCCTAACGCTATTAATTCGTTCCTGAGAGCTCAACGTTAGGCGAAATTATAGTTAGGCGAATTAATTTTCCCCATAAGAAATAATGGAAATCAAATTAATCCATTCCTGGCACCCCGAAGTATGAACAAAAAAATTTTTTTACCACATGAAATATTAATTTTAATACACACAAACTGAAGAAGACATGCACAGTTTCATGACACTTACCTTTATTGAAGATCTGGTGATGATTGATGGGATGGGAGGAGGGGAGAGTGTTGATGGTGTTAGTGTTTAAAAGGGGAATCCCCTTCCATTAGGACTTTAGGTGGCAAGTCCTTTTCCGGGGTTACTTCCCTTCTTCTTTTAATGCCACTAGGATCAGCTTGAGAGTCACTGGACCTCTGTCGCACAACATATCTGTCCATAGAGGCTTGTACCTCCCGTTCCTCTATGTCATTCCTAAAGTGTTTTACAACATTGTCAGTGTACAGGTTGCCAACACGGCTTGCAATAGCTGCGTGAGGGTGATTTTCATCAAAAAAGGTTTGCACTTTAAGCCACATTGCACACATTTCCTTAATCTTTGAAGTAGGCAACTTCCTCAATTTCTCTCTCCCCTCCTCTGAAGCAGTTTCCTCAGGTGTGGCCTCTTGCTGTTGAAGATGATCTAGCAGCTCATCAGTGGTTAGTTCTTCATTGTCCTCCTCCACCAACTCTTCCACATCCTCCCCATTAACCTCCAACCCCAAAGACTTCCCCAATGCCACAATGGATTCCTCAACTGGCATAGGATTCCCAGGGTTAGCGTCAAACCCTTCAAAATCCCTTTTGTCTACACATTCTGGCCACAGTTTCTTCCAAGCAGAGTTCAAGGTCCTCTTAGTCACTTCCTCCCAAGCCTTACCTATAATGTTTACACAATTGAGGATGCTAAAGTGATCTCTCCAAAACTTTCTTAGAGTCAATTGAGTTTCTGAGGTCACTACAAAGCACCTTTCAAACATAGCTTTTGTGTACAGTTTCTTGAGTTGGAAATGGCCTGCTGGTCCATGGGCTGCAGGAGAGGAGTGGTATTAGGAGGCAAAAACTTGACCTTAATGAAACTCATTTCCGCAGAAAGTCGCTCTGCCACGTCTGAAGGATGACCAGGAGCATTGTCTAATACCAGGAGGCACTTAAGGTCTAATTTCTTTTCAATTAGGTAATTTTTCACAGTGGGGGCAAATGCATGGTGTAATCAGTCATAGAAAAAGTTCCTAATGACCCATGCCTTACTGTTTGCCCTCCACAGCACACACAAATTAGCTTTGAGGACATTGTTTTTTCTGAACACTCTGGGAGTTTCAGAGTGATACACCAATAAAAGCTTCACTTTGCAATCACCACTAGCATTGGCACACATCAACAGAGTAAGCCTGTCTTTCATAGGCTTATGTCCTGGTAGTGCCTTTTCCTCCTGAGTAATGTACGTCCTGTTTGGCATTTTCTTCCAAAACAGGCCTGTTTCGTCACAATTAAACACTTGTTCAGGTTTCAGTCCTTCACTGTCTATGTACTCCTTGAATTCCTGCACATATTTTTCAGCCGCTTTGTGGTCCAAACTGGCAGCCTCACCATGCCTTATCACACTATGTATGCCACTACGATTCTTAAATCTCTCAAACCAACCTTTGCTGGCCTTAAATTCACTCGCATCATCACTAGTTTCAGGCATTTTTCTAATTAAATCGTCATGCAACTTCCTAGCCTTTTCACATATGATCGCTTGAGAGATGCTATCTCCTGCTATCTGTTTTTCGTTTATCCACACCAATAACAGTCTCTCAACATCTCCTATCACTTGTGATCTCAGTTTCAAAAACAAAGTTGCACCTTTGGCAAGAACAGCTTCCTTGATTGCCGTTTTTTTTGCCACAATAGTAGCGATGGTTGATTGGGGTTTTGTGTACAACCTGGCCAGCTCGGAGACACGCACTCCACTTTCATACTTAGCAATGATCTCTTTCTTCATATCCATAGTAATTCTCACTGTTTTTGCTGTAGGGCTAGCACTAGAAACTTTTTTGGGGCCCATGGTGACTTATTTTGCAGGTGCAATCACTAAAAAGGCAGTGATAATATGAAATGTTCCTATTGTATGCTTGGAAGCGACCGCAGTGGCTGGCTTGTAAACACTGGCACCCACGGAACAAGTGAGGTGGGCTCAGGCTGCATGTGGACGCGTCTCGAACGAACCGCGTTGAGCGAGTTTTTTAGCGCTAGCCGAGGCAAAATTTTTGCGTTAAAATGTATCGCTAGGCGGATTTAACGTTATGCTATGCATTCGTTAGGCGAGGTTCCACTGTATACGTTCACTTGCGAGCGCCCCAAATTTTTTGAGAGAAAAATATTGTTTTTTTTTTAATAGGAAAAAAGAGCATATGGTACCCAGGTGTCCCCAATTATTTTAATATGGTGCACAGTGAGTGCACACACCAATGTTGAATGAATGACAAAGAAAACGTATATATACGTTTGGGGCGCTACGCATGTGAACGTATATACATATACTTTTGGACCGTTTAAGGGTTAAAAACCATTTGTCTCCATTCACTCCTATCAAACACGCTCACGCATGCCCGCTGGAAGTCCATGCCCCTCACACACAAAACCTCGTTTACCCCCTCCCTCCAACCTAGAAAAGGTTGGAGGGAGGTTCCACGGTATTAACCCTTTCAGGGTTTTCGAATGTACTAGTATGGCTTACGCACCAGGGTTATTGACGTACTAGTACGCCTAAATTCTAGCGCCTTCAAATCTAGCGAGAGAAAGCTGGTAGGCCTACATATGAAATAATGGGTCTATGTGGTCACTGTGCGCAGTATAAAAAAAAATCCTGCAGTACACAGTGCGTAATGAGAAAAAAAAACTTTGACCATGTTTTTGGATTTAAATAGTGACTTTGCACTGTATTTTCATATTGTATTTATGGTTGTATTCTAGTTTTCCTGGTCTCATTTTATAGAATGGAAGACATATTACAGAAATTGAGATGATTTTGACTGGTTTCACAATGAAAAGTACCTTGAAATTGAGCTCAAAGTAGCAGAAATGTTCGATTTTTACCAAAGTTCAAAAGTAAACAAATCATGCCAAGTGTCCAATACACGTCAACTAGTGAGTTTAATATTCTTACACAAGTGCGCTGATATTATTTATACCATTTCTACACTAATGCAGTAGTCTACATAACAGTAAATCTTCTATTTTTTGTAAGAATAAAAATTCAAAGTGGAAAGCAAAAGAAATATAAGAGGGGCTTGGGGACGTGACTAACGAACAGAAAACTTGTTATTTTAGTGCCAGGAATGTCTTTCTTATTTATTTTGGACCCTATTTGGAAATTGGCATCTTTTGAAATTTGTGTGAAATTGGCAAAATTGATAAATTTTGACCACTTTATTGGATAGTTGAAATTGGTAAATGGGTGGTTTCTGGTACTCATTCGACAGAAAAAATGGAGGAGCTTTTTTGCCTCTCTTCTATGTGCAGGTTATTTGTGTATCGTTTCAGTCACGATATTGTGCCTTTTTTTGTTATTTAAAAAATGGAGTTCTAGCAAAATAAATATGAGTTTTGTCGACTAGTACACAGGAATTGGCCAAAAATAGGGCTCAAAGTGGGCGGAACCGTCGATGCGTAAACATTGGCAAGACCGCTAACTTCGTGAGAGCATAATTCTGTAAATTTTACATCAAATTTCATACTTTTGGTGTCATTATGATTGGGAAAAGATTCTCTATCATTTCATAAGAAAAATAATTTTTTTTTTCTGAAAAATTTTCGACCCTGAGAACAAGTTTAGGAGAGGGCCTCTCAACCCTGAAAGGGTTAAAAACTACAGATTCTTACTCTCATTACTTGTAATCATAATTCAGCTTTATATTAATAATTGTCTGCCTATTTGTTTTATTTGTATTGCTTAAATTTGTTCTTTGTTTATCTTTATTGTATTTATATATAGCATAAGCAAATAATTATTGCCATTGTCATCTTAAGTTAAGATAAAGGGCCCCTGATATTTTTGCCTCCAGCCTTCTCCTCGCTGCAACATTCATCACCCACGCTTCACACCCATATAAGAGCGTTGGTAAAACTATACTCTCATACATTCCCCTCTTTGCCTCCAAGGACAAAGTTCTTTGTCTCCACAGACTCCTAAGTGCACCACTCACTCTTTTTCCCTCATCAATTCTATGATTCACCTCATCTTTCATAGACCCATCCGCTGACACGTCCACTCCCAAATATCTGAATACGTTCACCTCCTCCATACTCTCTCCCTCCAATCTGATATTCAATCTTTCATCACCTAATCTTTTTGTTATCCTCATAACCTTACTCTTTCCTGTATTCACCTTTAATTTTCTTCTTTTGCACACCCTACCAAATTCATCCACCAATCTCTGCAACTTCTCTTCAGAATCTCCCAAGAGCACAGTGTCATCAGCAAAGAGCAGCTGTGACAACTCCCACTTTGTGTGTGATTCTTTATCTTTTAACTCCACGCCTCTTGCCAAGACCCTCGCATTTACTTCTCTTACAACCCCATCTATAAATATATTAAACAACCACGGTGACATCACACATCCTTGTCTAAGGCCTACTTTTACTGGGAAAAAATTCCCCTCTTTCCTACATACTCTAACTTGAGCCTCACTATCCTCGTAAAAACTCTTTACTGCTTTCAGTAACCTACCTCCTACACCATACACTTGCAACATCTGCCACATTGCCCCCCTATCCACCCTGTCATACGCCTTTTCCAAATCCATAAATGCCACAAAGACCTCTTTAGCCTTATCTAAATACTGTTCACTTATATGTTTCACTGTAAACACCTGGTCCACACACCCCCTACCTTTCCTAAAGCCTCCTTGTTCATCTGCTATCCTATTCTCCGTCTTACTCTTAATTCTTTCAATTATAACTCTACCATACACTTTACCAGGTACACTCAACAGACTTATCCCCCTATAATTTTTGCACTCTCTTTTATCCCCTTTGCCTTTATACAAAGGAACTATGCATGCTCTCTGCCAATCCCTAGGTACCTTACCCTCTTCCATACATTTATTAAATAATTGCACCAACCACTCCAAAACTATATCCCCACCTGCTTTTAACATTTCTATCTTTATCCCATCAATCCCGGCTGCCTTACCCCCTTTCATTTTACCTACTGCCTCACGAACTTCCCCCACACTCACAACTGACTCTTCCTCACTCCTACAAGATGTTATTCCTCCTTGCCCTATACACGAAATCACAGCTTCCCTATCTTCATCAACATTTAACAATTCCTCAAAATATTCCTTCCATCTTCCCAATACCTCTAACTCTCCATTTAATAACTCTCCTCTCCTATTTTTAACTGACAAATCCATTTGTTCTCTAGGCTTTCTTAACTTGTTAATCTCACTCCAAAACTTTTTCTTATTTTCAACAAAATTTGTTGATAACATCTCACCCACTCTCTCATTTGCTCTCTTTTTACATTGCTTCACCACTCTCTTAACTTCTCTCTTTTTCTCCATATACTCTTCCCTCCTTGCATCACTTCTACTTCAATCTACTGCAATCTACTTGATATTTTATGTACTACTTATCTATCTGCTATTTGGTGATATTTTAAACTAAGGAACTTTTTTTAACAAAAAATCTTGGCTGCTATATTATAAAAACTATAAGTAACTTTTTATATATAGTATTAAACATATAGTAACTAGGTAAGGTTATTATAGTGTGGTAATCTTATACTCTTAACTTTCAGGAATCACAGTCAGCCCAGAATGGCTATGGCTCAGATTTTGCTTCTCTTGACTTAAATTTGGACTGTGATGATGCTGTTCCCTGTATATTCTGTGATGAAATATTCAATGTAATGGAAGATGAGCAGCCAATTCTGCATCATTTATCTACAAAACACAAGTTTGTCATTGGAAATGTGGAGCAGGTGGCAGACCTTAGACAGTAAGTCTTATTATAATGTTCATCTTATATAATAAAAAAAATTTTTTTTTTTACCTTACTTTATGTACTGTACCCCTCAGTATCTGTGGATTTTGCAGTTGTCAGTTTTGTTTTGTGTTCTTTTACCTGGTGTCCTGTGGCTTGGTAGGCAATGCACTTGCTTCACAAACCATGGAAAGGGTGGTTTTGTTTAGAGTCATGTTACTACGATTTTGTGAGTCATTTTGCTTCACACACACAGTGTCCGTGGTTTCAATCCCCGGCCAGGGATTGAAACCATGGGCACTCAGTGCATGGCATGTTTCCTTTACACCTACTGTTTCTATTCACCTAGCAGTAAGTAGGTACCTGGGAGTTAGTCGACTGGTGTGGGTTGCATCCTAGGGGGACAAGATTGAAGGACTCCAGTGGAAATAAGACAGACAGTCCTCAATGGTGCACTGCCTTTCTTGGGTTATCCTGGTGGCTAACCTTCTGGGTTAAAAATCCAAACAAACCTTTATCTTATCCTTAAGTCAATTCACCATTATGATTTCTGTTATCATGGAAATCTATCAATATTTCCACAGAATGTTGAGCTGTTTTAATGTGATTAGCATACCTATATATCTGATACTTTTTCCATAATAGAATCAGTAATTTGCTGTATTTGAATAAAATTTCACAAATACATGATTTTTTTTAACACATCATCTATCTCCCACTGAGGTAGGTTGACCCCAAAAAAGAAGAAACTCTTTCACAGTCACTCATTCAATCATTGTCTTGCTAGAAGTTTGCTGACATCACAGTTCAAATGATCATGGTGTACTAGTAATATTGTTAGTTAATGTGTGATATGCTCATGTGCAGAAGTCTGTGTGGGCAGTCAGTGCAGGACATAAGCAAGGTCAGTCCACATTGCTTATTACAAGACCACTGAGTGGACTTTTCGTGCCAAAGATCCCTCACATCAACAGTTGCAGTATACAAAAGGCACTTTTGAGCCACTCAGCAAGTCATTATATGATTAAGACCCACATGAGGTTATTTGTCAGTAACTCCTGACAGATAAACACTGGGTAGTCACAAAGATAAATGGCAGTTAGTACTCTAGTGTTTGACAACAGTTCAGTCCTCTGTCTAATGTGTGAAAAACACAACCTGGACCTACAGACTTTTAAGAAAATGATTTATCATTAGAACATACTTTTGCATACAAAGGGACTACTGTACATTGTATCATAATTCAACAGTGACACATTTATTTTTGAAACATCAGCTCAGCTGGATTCAGACTCACATTTAAGGTTATATAATAACTTGGACCCCTGCTTAGGCGAGATGGGACATACACAGATGACAGCCAAGAAATGAGTGAGATACTAAAATTCCAATATGACTCAGTGTTCAGAGTGCCGCTGCCCAGACTAAGGGTCGACAATCCAAATGAATTCTTTATGAACGAGACCCAAAATTCGGTCATCCCAAAAATCTTGGATATTATCTTAACACCACAAGACTTTGAAAAGGCAATGAAAGACATGCCCATGCACTCTGCCCCAGTTCCAGACTCATGGAACTCTGTATTCATCAAGAACTGCAAGATGCCCCTGTCGCATGCCTTCAACATTCTATGGAGAGGGAGCATGGACACGGGTCCTCACTCACTCACTAAAAACAACAGGCATAGCCCCACTCTACAAAGGTGGCAGCAAAGCAATTACAAAGAACTACAGACCAATAGCTCTAACATCCCATATCATAAAAATCTTTGATAGGGTTCTAAGAAGCAAGATCGCCAACTACCTAGATACCCATCAGTTACACAACCCAGGGCAACACAGGTTTAGAGTAGGTTGCTCCTGCCCGTCTCGGCTACTGGATCACTATGACAAGGTCCTGGATGCTGTAGAGCAGTGGTTCCCAAACTGGGGGTAAATTACCCTCTGGGGGTAATTTAACCATTTTTGGGGGGTAATGGAGGGGTGACAGAAAAAAAGTTATGAATTCTGAAAATCAAGAAAACAATGCGGTACCCGGTATGAGGATTATTGTTAACTTTGTCTTAGTATATAAAGTTGTAAAGTAAACCTATTATAAGTAAGTAATAAAGTTAAACCAAATAACAATAAACATCAAAAACTAATATACAGTATTAGAAAAGAAGAAATATATAGCTAAGTGTGTGGAAACCCAAAAGTATTTTGACAAGTATGCTTCAGGACAAAAGTCACTCAGTAGCCCAGATCGACCTGTCCAGTACGCGTCACTCACTTCCTGAGGCTGCCTCTATTTCACACTGTCAGTTTATCTGTGAGCATCAGCCGAGGTAGACATAAGCTGGTATGTATGTGTACTGCCCTGTGCAGTATATAGTTAGTATTTACCCACTGTTACTGTGAATTTGTAGCTATTATTAATTTTATATATAATGTATGTGTGGTTCTTACGTTTTCAATGGTTTTGCTAGGATTAGCAGAGTATGCGAGGCTGTATACGTTCACTGTAGTCTCGCGCTACACGGTGCTCTTGTGCTGACAAGCATGATACTTGCAGCCTGACAATTTTGAATGTATGCGTGTGTGCTTGCATCAGTGAACTTGTGTTAGCTGCCATGCGAGAAATTATGTACCTTGCGTTTTGCAGTGTATGCATGGATATTCTTCTTTTTCTGCAGATTGAACAAGAAAATGTCCAAAAAGCGCACCTACACTGACGCCTTTCTTCGCCATGGCTTTGTGAATTTAACTTCTGGTGGAGAGGATCGGCCACAATGTGTGGCATGTCACAAAGTGTTGACAAATGAAAGCCTCAAGCCATCAAAACTCTCAGCTCACCTCCAGAAGTGCCATCCAAATCTTCAAAATAAGGATCAGGCTTATTTTCAGCACCAGGCTGTAGCACTGAAGAATATCCAGTTCGGCTCATCTGGAATTCAAGCCCAAAAGCTTCAAGCTGCGGTCGAAGCATCCTACTGTGTTGCATATAAAATTGCCGAACAACAGAAGTGCCACACCATTGCAGAGAATCTGATTATGCCTTGTGCATACGAGATGGTAAGCAAGGTATGTGGGGAGGATCAAGCGAAGAAACTGAGTGTCATATCTCTATCAAACAACACCATCCGCCAACGAGTCGATGACATGGCATCAGATATCCTGTCCCAAGTTACAACAGAGATCAAGGAAAGCTCATATGGCAAATTCTCCTTGCAATTTGATGAATCGTGTGACATAGCCAGTTGTGCTGTTCTCCTTGGGTTCGTCCGTTACGTCCACCAGAACAAGATCAAAGAAGAGTTCCTATTATGCGAGGATCTGCTGACAACTACAAAGGGAGAAGATGTCTTCAATATCATCAACAGTTTCTTTACCAAGAATGGATTGGATTGGAACAGCGTTCAACAGGTAGGAAACGATGTTTATATAAAGTCTAAATTAGTATAAATACAATGAATTACACGGCATATAGTCATATACAGTTTTATTTATTGTACAAGTAACTGTAGTGTAGCTAATATTTTGTACATGATTCACACAAAAAATATCGTGCCTGTCGTACTGAAATACTCAAGTACCGAAATAATTAATTAAAACCATATAATTATAACGCAAAAGATAAGTAACAATGACTAACTGACGCAGTCTATAATAATTTTTCTTTTTATTCCAGGTCTCCGTCGATGGAGCACCGTCGATGATGGGTGGTCATCGTGGATTACTGGGCCTCATACAAGCTATCAATCCAGAAATTTCTGTAGATCACTGCATCATTCATCGGTACTCTCTTGGATCGAAAAGCCTGCCTGGTAATCTGAAGTTAGTGTTTGAAGATGTGTTGAAAATCGTCAACTTCATCAAGTCCAGAGATGTGAATTCGCGCATATTCAAGGAGCTGTGCAAGGAAATGGGAGAGCAGTATCAAGTTCTGCTCTACCACACCGATGTTCGCTGGTTGTCACGAGGCAAGGTTGTACCTCGAGTCATTGAGCTCCGAAAAGCTGTTCAGGAATTCCTGGAACAAAAAGGATCTCCTTTTGCTACCAAGTTCACCGATAAGGAGTGGCTTGCTCGACTTTGTTACTTGGCTGACATATTTGCGGAGCTGAACAGTGGTAATCTGCAACTCCAGGGCCGAAACACGACTGTCATTGATGCCCATCACACTGTGACTGCATTTCTGGGGAAACTGAGACTCTGGATTCGGCGCTTGGAGAAAGGAGTGATCGCCCAGTTTCCCACCCTAGACCAGTTTGTTGAGGAGAATAGTCATGATACTGGATCACTTCTACAGACCATCAACAAAGAAATGAGCGACCATTTGAAGGGGCTTGAAACAAGCATGCATCACTACTTTCCAGAGAGTGACCAAGAAACAGCCACTCTTCAGTGGATCATTCATCCCTTCTCTGTACCTGATGATGCCATTCATGATGATGATTTCCCTGCAAAGGAGGAGTGGATCACAATGCGAGCCAATGAAGCCTTGAAAATCGAATTCCAAAACCAAAATGCAGATTCCTTTTGGATTTCACGACTACCTGACTCGCCAACTCTGTCCAAGAGAGCCTTGAAGTTGTTGGTATCATTCTCAACAACGTATCTGTGCGAGAAGGGCTTCTCAACTGTGCTGGGTATGAAAACAAAAAAGAGGACTCGCTTGAATGTTGCAAACGATGCCAGGCTGGCACTTTCAACCACGAAGCCAAGAATTCCTAAACTAGCTTCAAGTGTGCAACTCCATCCATCCCACTGATGTTCTTGACATCTTGGGTAATAGTCATTAGAAATGCACAATGTTCAAATACAATAAATAAAAGAAAATATCTCAAGTGTTTTAATTTAGCCATATATATCAATAATAACAACATTTTGTGAAAGGGGTAACATGCTTTATGTGGCATGTTAAATTGGGTAACAAGCTGAAAAAGTTTGGGAACCACTGCTGTAGAGGATACACAAAATACAGATGTAGTATACACAGACTTTGCAAAAGCTTTCGACAAGTGTGACCATGGTGTAACAGCACATAAAATGCGTGATAAAGGAATTACAGGAAAAGTTGGTAGATGGATCTATAACTTCCTGACAAATAGAACACAAAGAGTAATAGTAAACAGAGTAAAGTCTGAGGCAGCTACAGTGAAAAGCTCTGTTCCACAAGGCACAGTACTCACTCCCATTCTATTCCTCATCCTCATATCTGACATAGACACAGATGTAAGCCATAGTTCCGTGTCTTCCTTTGCAGATGACACCCGGATTGCCATGACAGTGACCTCCATCGAAGACACTGCGAGACTCCAGGCGGACATCAACCATATCTTCAAATGGGCCACTCAAAACAATATGAAGTTCAATGAAGGGAAATTTCAACTACTCAGATATGGAAAACTTGAGGAAATTAAAACTGTATCAGGGTATACGACATATTCTAACCATACAATGGAGCGAAAAAGTAATGTGGAGGACCTGGGAGTGATAATGTCAGAGGATCTCACCTTCAAAGACCACAACAGTGTATCTACCGCATCTGCTAGGAAAATGATATGATGGATAATGAGAACCTTTGAAACTAGGGATGCCAAGCCCATGATGATTCTCTTCAAATCACTTGTTCTCTCTAGGCTGGAATGCTGCTGTACACTAACTGCCCTCTTCAAGGCAGGGGAAATTGCTGACCTGGAGAGTGTACAAAGAACTTTCATGGCACACACAAATACGATAAGGCACCTAAATTACTGGGAACGGTTGAAAGCCCTTGATCTGTATTCCCTGAAGCGCAGGTGACAGAGATACATGATAATATACACTTGGAAAATCCTAAAGGGATTAGTACCAAACTTGCACAAGAAAATCACTCCCTATGAAAACAAAAGACGGCAGGAGATGCATCATTCCCCAATGAAAAGCAGGGGTGCCACGAGTATACTGAGAGAACACAATAAGTGTCCAGGGCCCGAGACTGTTCGGCTGTTTCCCAGCATACGTAAGGGGGATTACCAGTAGACCCCTGGCTGTCTTCAAGAAGGTACTGGACAGGCACCTAAAGTCAGTATACCTGACTGACCAAGCTGTGGTTTGTAAGTCAGTTTGTGTGCATCTAGCAGTAAAAGCCTGGTTGATCAGACCCTGATCCACCAAAAGGCCTGGTCTCAGATCAAGCTGCAGGGGCATTGACCCCTGAAACCCTCTCTAGGTAAACTCCAGGTAATATATGATATAACCACTCATAAACTAATAAGGCATAATGTACAAACCCCAAATGGCACTATGTACACTATACCACTATTTAATGTACCCATGCCTCACCTATAGTATTTGTGCTTGGGGTCTACTATGACAAATCACCTTAAACTATTAATAACCCAACAGGCTGCTGTGTGGATGATCACCAACTCCTGTACCCATCTGCTCTTCATGAGTTTGAACTTAATATAAAAAAAATACACTCATATTACTGTGCCTACTGCAGTGGACCCCCAGTTATTGGCCGAAAGCCAAAGTAATATTTCCCATAAGAATAATGTGAATCTAATTAATCCGCTCCAGACACCCAAAAATATTAACAAAAAATACATTTTTTAAAGAATACTTATAGTTTTACATTCAGAAAACAGTGAGAAAGAAATATAAAGCAGCAATTTTAATAATGAATGAACATTACATACCTTTATTGAAGACTTGTTGGCATATGGAAGAAGAAGGTGAGGAGGGGAGAGGGAGGAGAGGTTAGTGTTTGGAAGGGGAATCCTCCCTCCATAAGGACTTAAGGTATCAAAGCCCTCTCTGGGGTTATTTCCCTTCTTTGTCTTTTACTGCCACTAGGACCAGCTTGAGAGTCACTGCATCCCTGTCTCACAAAAAATCTATCCAGAGAGGCCTGTTTTTATCATCTCTGAAGCAATATCCTCAGCTGCTGTCTGTTGCTGTTCCTGTTGAAGGTGTTGCAGCTCTTCAGTGGTTAGCTCTTCCCTGTGGTCGTCTACCAACTCTTCCACATCCTTGCCACTCACATCCAACCCCATGGACTTCCCCAAAGACACAGTAGATTCCACAATAGGCATAGGGTTGTCAGGGCCAGCCTCAAACCCTTCAAAATCCTTGTTGAGGACACATTATGTCCACAGTTTTTTCTTAAAGCAGAGTTCAAAGTCCTGGAAGTCACTCCCTGCAAAGCCTTATCTATAAGGCTTATGCAATGGAGGA
The DNA here is from genome assembly GCF_038502225.1 of Cherax quadricarinatus. Classification (NCBI taxonomy): domain Eukaryota; kingdom Metazoa; phylum Arthropoda; class Malacostraca; order Decapoda; family Parastacidae; genus Cherax; species Cherax quadricarinatus. Next base: position 12,886,801 of record NC_091377.1, on the reverse strand, counting down.
TATTGAAGTGATTCCTCCAGAACTCTTTTAGGATCAGTTCAGTGTCTGAGGTCACTTCAAAGCACCTTTGAAACATTGCTTTGGTGTTGAAACATTGCTTTGGTGTAGAATTTTTTGAAGTTGGAAATGACCTGCTTGTCCATGGGCTGGATGAGAGGAGTGGTATTAGGGGTCAAGAACTTCACTGTGATGAATTTACACTCCTCAAACAATAGGTCTTTCAAGTCTGGAGGATGAGCAGGAACATTGTCCATTACCAGGAGGCACTTAAGTGGCAATTCATTTTCCAGGAGGTATTTCTTCACACTCGGGCTAAACACTTCATTGACCCACTCAATGAAAATTAGCCTTGTGACCCATGACTTATTGTTAGCCTTCCACATCACACACAATTTGCTCTTCATGACATTGTTTTTCTTGAACATACTGGGATTTTCAGAGTGATGCACAAGTAAAGGCTTCACTTTGAACTCCCCATTAGCGTTACCACAGAACAAGAGTTAGCCTATTCTTCATAGGCTTGTGTCCTGGCAGTGCCTTTTCCTTCTGTGTGATGTAGATCCTCTTTGGCATTTTCTTCCAAAAGAGGCCGGTTTCATCACAATTGAACACTTGTTGGGGAAGGAATCCTTCAGCCTCTACATATCCATTGAATTCATCAACAAATGCTTCGGCTGCATGTTTGTCAGAACTTCCAGCCTTGCCATGCCTTACAACACTGTGTATGCCACTACGCTTTTTGAATCTGTCGAACCAGCCTTTGCTGGCCTTAAATTCACTAACAGCAGCATTTGTTCCCTGCATTTTCTTTACAAGATCCACATGCAACTGTCTTGTCTTCTCGCTAATTATCCCTTACGAAACACACTCTCCCATTAGCTGTTTTTGGTTGATCCACACCAACAACAACTTCTCCACATCCTCAATTGCTTGCAATCTCTGTTTCATTAACATATTTACTTCTTTCGCAACATCAGCTTCCTTGGTTTCTCCTTTCTTCACCAGGATGGAACTGATTGTTGATGTCGACTTCCCATACATCCTCACCAGCTCTGCCACACGTTCGCCACTTTCATATTTTGCTATAACTTCTTTCTTAAATTCTGTTGTGTTTCTCACCTTCTTTATCAAAGAGCTGGCACTCTGAACTTTCTTTGGCCCCATGGTGGCTTATTTCACATTTGCAATCAATAAACAAGCACCAAAAACAGTGGCTGAACGCATGGAGATTTCCTAACCCAACAAGAGAGATGCACAGACTGAGTGTGATATGCGTGAGGAAGTGTGTCACCGGCAGGTGGACGCATCTCACACCAACAATTTCTGAGCAGATGGCTGAAATCCGGGGGAAAATTTTGCTGAAAAAAGCGCTCGATTTCTGAATTGGCCGATTTTTGCACCAGCCGATATCTGGGGGTCCACTGTATATACATTGAACATTATACTCCAGTATAAACCCTCCACTCAAACTTCTCCTTGATAGCTGCAACAGACCACACAGGCACAACACAAGGCATAAAACTCTTCGACATCCTTTGTGTCCGTCTCACCCTGTGGAAGCTACTCAAGAAATCTCAGTTAACTTAAGATCACTCAGTCAACTTAAAGTATTAATAAACTTAAAATTTACCAGTATTGTAATTTGTACTAATTGAAGTTTATTATTTTGCTACCTCCCTACTATAAATTTTATTAATTATAAAAATTTTTATCCTCTCTTATAATAATACATAATTTAAATTTACTACTAAGTAACCTATGTCTGATTTAAGTACTAGGCTGTAATCATTACCATCAGTTTGCCCGAAGTGCTCATGCATGTTAGTGGCTTTCTTTGTGCTTAACAATATTTTATTACATGTAAACTACACATTGTGTACTACACAAAGAAATAAAAATTTTGAATTTGAATTTTGAAATATGATGGAAATAGACACGTGTGCCACTAACCCTTTGAGTTGCTGTCACGTAGTTCTTCGTTAATTAACCCCTTCAGGGTCCAAGGCCAAAATCTGAAGTGGTGCTCCAGTGTCCAAGAAATTTTGCTCCAAAAAAAAAAAAAAAAAATTATTTTTTCTTACAGAATTAAAGAGCATATTTTTGTGAAGGTAATAAGACAAAAAAAAAAATTCTGATCAGTACTTACCGAGATACAGTGCCAAGAAGTTTGTCGAAAATGATGTGGTGGCGGCAACATCGACGAATTCCACATACGCGCATTACATTATTTTGCGGTTTTTGTTGTTTTTTCTTTTCTTTTCCAATTTTTTTCTATTCCTACTAACATTTGGGGCCTGAGAGACCAATACTGTATATAATGTATATATATAAACTCACTGTATTGAACACAATAACCGCACTAAAGTTATTATCATATTATTGTTTACCACTGTTGTTTATTACAATAAACATGCACAAATCTTGTATAATACTAATGTTCTATCATATATTTACATATTTACAATCACTGGACATGGTTTTAGAACTGCTGGAGCTTGTGGAACTCCTTGAAACAAGGCACCATGCACAGAGGCACCTTACATTCCTCACACATAAACCGAGTGTCTTTGCGTCTTTGTTGCCGTCTTTTTGTTTGTGCACAGACGATGCATCTCTTCTGAGCAAATTTCTTCTGAGTTGAAGGAAGTTGTATTATGAAATGATCACCTTCCCTCCTCAAACGCTTGGGTATATCCTGAGGAATTCGAGGACCGTGTTGTATAGCAGGTGTTGTTACCTGGTACTTCATTATGAGTTGTCTGACAACAGACAAACAAAATTCACCATACGGTGGTCTGTTGCCAGTCTTTATTTGGTACATATTATATGCATTGAGCATTGAAATGTCCATGAGATGGAAGAAAAGTTTCATGTACCACTTGTAACTCTTACGAACACAGTCAACAAAACCAATCTGCATGTCACATTTGTCAACCAAGCGCATGTTTTGTGTATAATCAATCACTGTCACTGGTTTTCGAATACGTTCATTAGTCACTCGATCAACTTTGCCACTGTCTTGCATTTCATTACGGTGAATGGTTGTCAACAATGTGACATCTCGTTTGTCATGCCACCGTAATGCCATGATGTCATTGGCAGTAAACACCTGCACGTCATCACCACGAGCACCTGCGTTGAGCCTGGGCATATGTTTACGATTAGAACGCACTGTGCCACACACATCTGTCTTGTTCACTCGCATGAAATCACTGAGTAATGGGCTTGTGTACCAGTTATCGGTATATAATGTATGCCCCTTACCAAGATAAGGTGCCATCATGTTTCTCACTACGTCACCTGAGATACCCAATAACATCTTGGTATCTTTCAATGTTTTACTACCCGTGTATACAACAATATCCAACACCAGGCCACTGTCACAATCACAGAGTACAAACAGTTTTATACCAAAGCGTTTCCTCTTGCTCGGTATATACTGCTTGAATGACAGTCTACCTTTGAACAAAATCAAAGACTCGTCAATTACAAGATTCTTGAATGGATAAAAGTATATGCTGAACTTTTGTTTGAGATACATGAAAACATTTCTAATCTTGTATAACCTGTCACTTCTGTCAGGCCTGGTTTTGTCAGAGAAGTGCAACATACGTAAGAGTAAGATAAACCTGTTCACTGGTATGATTTCACTGAAGACCGGGGTAGAAATTAGCCGATCTGTGGACCAGTATGCTTTTATATTATGCTTATAGACGTGAGGCATAAGCATTATTGTTGCAAAAAGCAAATACATTTCTGCAACAGTCGTCTCTTTCCACCTGTGTAGTCTTGACTGTGGTGATAAGATCGTATTTGCCATGGTGTACTCAAAATACTTATTACTTTCCCTGACAATAATTTCCATCAATGGCTGGTCAAAGAATAATTCAAAGAATTCCAGTTCATTGGCCGTGGTTCCAAGGGGACAAGTAGGTAGAATTCCACTTTGAGAATCATCAAAGTGGTGAGGCTTGGGAACAAAATTGGGATTTTGCTGCCAATCCCACATACGGTTTGCTGGTGGATACTGGACATCATAGGCTGGTTGTGCGGGTGGTTGTGGTTGTGGTGGGCTGGTGGCTGGCGCTCCGCTTTGTCCTTGAACTGACGAGTCAGCAGCGTGGGTCCCAGCGTGGCCTGGTGAGTCACGCATGGCGGTGCCACTACCATCACCACTAACACCATCCACTGATGCCTGTGGTCTATCCATGCCAAGTGTAGCCACATCATCCTCACTATCACTACCTAAAACTGGTGTTGGGCCACGGGATGTACTCCGGGATGTACTCCGTCCCCTGGGCACAGCATAGGGTACACTACCCGAGCGCATGCGGCGGCGAACATACCGACGCTTCACTGGTGAATATGATTCCTCACTATCACTACTCGATTGATCGTCGAGCGCAATAAAATCACAGTCCACGTCACTATCATCATCATTACTGAAGTCAGAGGCCTGGCCACGCGAAAATATTAGTTTTCTCTTGCGATGAGGAACAACCGACCGTGAGTCACGAGTGCCCACACCAGAGGTAGAAGGTTGAGGATCGTCAGGGTTTTCTGCACTATTATCGATATCCTGGTCATTCTTTTCGGTCACTAACTGATCAAAGCCGTAGAATTCGTCTTCATTTCCACTTCCATCAGTGTCAGAACTATCAGATAGGAAGAGGAGAGTCCCAATTTTCCGGGGAGTGAGAGCTGACTTGCGACGAGGCATGGTGAACAAGGGTAACTGAGCCGGCGTTCCCACAATGCTATGCGGGCGCCTAGATTTTTTGTTTATGGCGCACACCCACCACGCAGACCCGTTCTCTCACATGTAGGCCTATGAGCGTTTTCGCGCTAAATTTGACGGCGCTAGAATTTTGGCGTAGATCTACGGTTTGGACACTCAACGTAAAGCCGTTGATCTACGGGACGGACCCTGAAAGGGTTAAAGTGGACCCTCTCCTAATGATATTAGTCCATTCCTGAGAGCTCATCGTTAGCCAAAATTATTGTTAGCCGAATTAATTTTCCCCATAAGAAATAATGGAAATCCAGTTAATCCGTTCCAGACAGCCAAAAGTATTAAACAATTTTTTTTTTCATGAAATATACATTTCCCTACAAAGAAAACAATGAGACATGCACAATAACTACATAAATAAATGTTAAAATGACACTTACCTTTATTGAAGAGTATTGATGAGTGATGAGACACTGTTTTTCTTGAACACTCTGGGATTTTCAGAGTGATACATGAGTAAAGGCTTCACTTTCCAATCCCCACTAGCATTACAACAAAACATGAGAGTTAGCCTGTCTTTCACAGGCTTATGTCCTGGGAGTGCCTTTTCCTCCTGAGTAATGTAGGTTCTGTTTGGCATATTCTTCCAGAACAGGCCTGTTTTGTCACAATTGAACACTTGTTGGGGTTGGAATTTTTCAGCTTCACCATGCCTTATCACAGTGTTCATGCCACTACAATTCTTAAATCTCTCAAACCAACCTTTGCTGGCCTTAAATTTACCAATATGAGCACTAGTTCCAGACATTTTTTCCTGTTCACCTGGGTGTTAGTCGACTGTTGTGGGTCGCATCCTGAGGGACAAGATTAAGGACCCCAATGGAAATATGCTAGACAGTCCTCGATGATGCACTGGCTTTCTTGGGTTATCCTGGGCAGCTAACCATCTGGGGTTAATTGTTTCTCGGTAATTGTTTCCCGTTAAGCCACACCAACAACACACTCTCCACATCTTCGAGTAGTACAGCTGATGGTGGTGGAGCAACAGCTGATGGTGGTGCAGCAGCAGCAACAGCTGACTGGTGCAGCAACAGCTGACTGTGGTGCAGCAACAGCTGATGGTGCAGCAACAGCTGACCGTGGTGCAGCAACAGCTGACCATGGTTCAGCAACAGCTGACTTTGGTGCAGCAGCAGCTGACCGTGGTTCAGCAGCAGCTGACTGTGGTTCAGCAACAGCTGACTTTGGTGCAGCAGCAGCTGACTGTGGTGCAGCAACAGCTGACTGTGGTGCAGCAGCTGCTGACTGTGGTGCAGCAACAGCTGACCATGGTGCTGCAACAGCTGATGGTGGTGCAGCAGCAGCTAACTGTGGTGCAGCAGCAGCTAACTGTGGTGCAGCAACAGCTGACTGGTCCAGCAACAGCTGACAGTGGTGCAGCAGCAGCTGACAGTGGTGCAGCAGCAGCTGACCGTGGTACGATAGTATTTCGATAGCATTTCTCACCCTTTTTACCACAGGGTTGGCACTAGAAGCTTTCTTTGGGTCCATGGTGGCTTATTTAGCAGTTACAAGCACTAGAAACAATAGAATAATACAAAATGTATCAAATGTATGCATGCAACCGGCTACCCTGGCTTGTAAACAATGACGGCAGGGAAGCTGAGGTGCTCAGGCTGGGCGGACAGGTTTGGGAGGAATCACGTTGGGCTAGTTTTTTATTGTGAGGCAAAGCAAAATTTTTGCGTTCAAATGCTTCGTATGGCGGAATTAACGTTATGCGATGCTTTAATTAGGTGGGGGTCCACTGTATTTGTGAAGAAAAAATACAAGTACCATCCGACTTACGACCGAGATTGGTTCCGACCAACTGGTCGTAAGTCAAAATGGATGCAAGTTGAACCTTAGAAAATTGCTGACATACTGGATAAGGCATAATGTCAAACCTTTGCTATAAAAAGTACCTACATAGTATCGTATATTACCTTTTACTAAATATTTTACTTCTGTACGGTGGAACCTCGGTTTTTGCTTTTAATTTGTTCCAGAGAGTCGTCGGTCTCCATTATTGCTGATTTCGGTTTTGGCCGACTTTTCGTTGATTTTTGGCTTCCGTTTTCGTCGATTACCTCCGTTTTCGTCGATTACCTCCGTTTTCGTCGATCGTATGGAACCTGTCCAGTGCCCAGTGCGCAGACAAAGCTGCCTCCCACATGCATTCTCAACCAGTGTAGGGTTGTTTCTTGGTGAGTGAACACATCCTGCCAGGTAATACGAAACATTTTGTAATAATCCATTGTTTTTGCCACTTGTTTAATGTGTGTGACTGCTAAATAAGCGACCATGGTCCCAAAGAAAGCTAGTGCCAGTGCTTTGGTAAAGGCAGTGAGGAACACCGTAGAGCTGAAAGTTTCATGAGGATCTCATAAAAAACTGCCTGAAACAAGTGGTGATGAAGGTGAATTCAAGGCCAGCACAGGCTGTTTCGAAAAATTCAAGAAGCGAAGTGGCATACACAGTGTTGTAAGGCACGATGAGGGCGCCAGTTTAGACAGACAAGCGGCTGAAAAATTTGTAAGGGAATTCAAATGTTATGTAGAGTCTGAAAAATTCCAACTCCAACAAGTGTTCAGTTGTGACAAAACAGGCCTCTTTTGGAAGAAAATGCCAAAGAGGACCTACATCACGCAGGAGGAAAAGGCACTCCCAGGACACAAGCCTATGAAAGACAGGCTAAGCCTCATGTTCTGTGGTAATGCTAGTGGGGATTTCAAGGTGAAGCCTTTACTGGTGTATCACTCTGAAAATCCCAGAGTGTTCAAGAAAAACAGTGTTGTCAAGAGTAAATTGTGTGTGATGTGGAAGGCTAACAGTAGGGCATGGGTCACCAGGGAAATTTTCCTGGAATTGTTCCATGAAGTGTTTGGCCCGAGTGTGAAGGAATATCTCCTGGATAATAAATTGCCACTCCAGTGCCTCCTGTTAATGGACAATGCTCATGCTCATCCTCCAGACTTGGAAGACCGGTTGTCTAAGGAATTCAGTTTTGTAACAGTGAAGTTCTTGCCTCCTGACACCACTCCTCTCCTCCAGCCCATGGACCAGCAGATCATTGCAAATTTAAAAAAAACTGTACACCAAAGCAATGTTTCAAAGGTGCTTTGACATAACCTCGGACTCTGAATTGACCCTAAGAGAATTCTGGAAGAATCACTTCAATATCTTCCACTGCATAGGCCTTATAGATAAGGATTGGAAGGGAGTGACTTCCAGGACGATGAACTCTGCTTGGGGAAAATTGTGGCCAGATTGTGTCCAAAAGAAGGATTTTGAAGGGTTTAAGGCTGACCCTGTCGACCCTACACCTGTTGTGCAGTCAGTTATGACACTGGGGAATTCCATGGGGTTGGATGTGAGTGGCCAGGATGTGGAAGAATTGGTGGAGGACCATAATGAAGAGCTAACCACTGATGGGCTGCAACAGCAACAGACTACAGCTGAGGAAATTGCTTCAGAGGAGGAGGAAGAGAGATGGAAGAAAGCTCCTTCTTAAAAGATTAAGGAGATTTGTGCATTGTGGACTAAAGTGCATTCATTTGTGAAGGAACATCACTGTGAGAAAGCTGTTGTAGTCCGTGCTGGTGACTTTTACAATGACAATACCGTGTCCCATTTTAGGAAGAGATGCCAGAAACAGACCTATCTGGACATATTTTGTGCTACAGGGGTCCAGTGACTCTCAAGCTGGTCCTACTGACAGTAAAAAATAAAGGAGGGAAGTGACCCTAGATAAGGATTTGGTACGTACCTACAGTCCTTATGGAGGGGGATTTCCCTTCCAAACAGTAACCTATCTTCTCTCCCCTCCTCCCTGCCTTCCTCCCAGCAACAACAGCCTTCAATAAAGGTAAGTGTCATGTTTAATGTTCATTCTTTTGTGCATGTAGCTATCTTTAAGGTAAAAATTTTTTTTTTTCTTGATACTTCTGGGTGTCTGGAACGGGTTATTTCCATTTACATTATTTCTTATGGAGAAAATGGTTTTGGTTTTGGCTGATTTCGGTTTTGGCCAATGGCTCTGGAACGGATTAAACACGAGAATTAAGGGTCCACTGTAACGTAAATCTAATTAATCCATTCCAGACACTCAAAAATGTTAAGAAAAAATACATTTTATAGAGAATAACTATAGTTTTACATACAGAAAACAATGAGAAATAAATATGAAGCACTAATTTAAATGGACAAATTAACATTTAAATAAATTTTGACCTTTATTGAAGACTCTAGTTGGCGTATTCTTTACGAGATTCACATTCAACTGCCTTGCCTTTTTGCAAATTATCTCCTCCACAACACTATCTCCTGCTAACTGTTTTTCGTTGATCCACACCAACAACAACAGCTCAACATCTTCGATTATTTGCCATCACTATCACCCTCTACCACCATCACTACCACCCTCTACCACCACCATCACTACCACCCTCTACCACCACCACGACTACCACCCTCTACCACCATCACAACCACTACCACCCTCTACCACCATCACTACCACTCTCTGCCACCATCACTACAACCCTCTATCACCATCACTACCATCCTCTACCACAATCACTAGTGATATTTCTCCACAAAACTTTGCAACTCATTCTACGAGTTCTTAAATTCTATCGTGTTTTTCACCTTCTTTATCAAAGGGCTGACACTCGGAACTTTCTATGGCCCCATGGTGGCTTATTTAGCACTCGCACTCAATAAACAAGCACAAAAAACAATCAATTATTACGAAATGTTTTGTATGAATGCACAGGGTAATGTTCACTTGACAATAAACAAAGCCAGACCGACTCAGAATATGTGCATGGGATGCTTTGTGTGGGCGCGGGAGTGCAGACACCTTCAGTACAGTGGACGAAAACCAAGGTGACGAACAAAAACTGGGACAATATTTTGATGAAAAAAGCCATCAAAAACCAAATTTTGCGAAAACCAGGGCAAACGAAAATCAAGGTTCCACTGTACATGCTGCCAGATGTATGGTCATAAGTATGAGTGGTCGTATGTTGAGCAGGTCGTAAGTCGGATGGTATTGTATTATTATTTTTTTAAATTACCGATGTTGTTGGCACTTTTAATTTCTAGACTTTCGACAGTGAAGGTGTTAAAAAAAAAAAGTTGTAATATATTTTTAACTCAAAATTCACCTCTGATAATTTTTTCAGTGTTTGCTTGTATTTATTTGTGTCTTTTTGAAGTGTTTACCTTTTAAAAATAGCCCTTGCGTTATCTGAAGTTATTAAATTTTTTTTTAAATTAAATTTTTTTTCTTTTTATGTGGTACAAAAATATTGTAGTTTAGATGTACATACAGTACATACTAAAAGATTGGGTGACACTAAAAGAAAAAGCCATTAGTATTATTATTATTATTGATTATTATTCATAGTTAAGATACTTTGTGTTTATGACATTTTGCTATATCACACTATATTTGTGCTCTGTAGGTACATTCTCTACTGGGGCAAGCTACGTTGTTTGGACCTACGGGATTATTGTGTTATTTTCAACACCAACAGTGAGCCAGGTGCTAAAGAGATGAGTGAAACATTCTATCTCTTATGTAATAAACTGCCTGAAGACAACAGATTACGTATGACTCTCAGGCAGATAAAGTTGGTTAGTACTCCACAGTATTATATATTATTATATTATATTATTATATTATATTGTATAGGTGGTAAGTTATTAAATGCTGTAAAGAGTTTTTATGAGGATAGTGAGGCTCAGGTTAGGGTGTGTAGAAGAGAGGGAGACTACTTCCCGGTAAAAGTAGGTCTTAGACAGGGATGTGTAATGTCACCATGGTTGTTTAATATATTTATAGATGGGGTTGTAAAGGAAGTAAATGCTAGGGTGTTCGGGAGAGGGGTGGGATTAAATTTTGGGGAATCAAATTCAAAATGGGAATTGACACAGTTACTTTTTGCTGATGATACTGTGCTTATGGGAGATTCTAAAGAAAAATTGCAAAGGTTAGTGGATGAGTTTGGGAATATGTGTAAAGGCAGAAAGTTGAAAGTGAACATAGAAAAGAGTAAGGTGATGAGGATATCAAATGATTTAGATAAAGAAAAATTGGATATCAAATTGGGGAGGAGGAGTATGGAAGAAGTGAATGTTTTCAGATACTTGAGAGTTGACGTGTCGGCGGATGGATTTATGAAGGATGAGGTTAATCATAGAATTGATGAGGGAAAAAAGGTGAGTGGTGCGTTGAGGTATATGTGGAGTCAAAAAACGTTATCTATGGAGGCAAAGAAGGGAATGTATGAAAGTATTGTTACCAACACTCTTATATGGGTGTGAAGCTTGGGTGGTAAATGCAGCAGCGAGGAGATGGTTGGAGGCAGTGGAGATGTCCTGTTTAAGGGCAATGTGTGGTGTAAATATTATGCAGAAAATTCGGAGTGTGGAAATTAGGAAAAGGTGTGGAGTTAATAAAAGTATTAGTCAGAGGGCTGAAGAGGGGCTGTTGAGGTGGTTGGGTCATTTAGAGAGTATGGATCAAAGTAGAACTACATGGAGAGCATATAAATCTGTACGGGTAAGAAGGCGGGGTAGGGGTCGTCCTCGAAAGGGTTGGAGGGAGGGGGTAAAGGAGGTTTTGTGGGAGAGGGGGTTGCACTTCCAGCAAGCGTGTGTGAGTGTGTTAGATAGGAGTGAATGGAGACGAATGGTATTTGGGACCTGACAATCTGTTGGAGTGTGAGCAGGGTAATATTTAGTGAAGGGATTCAGGGAAACCGGTTATTTTCATATAGTCGGACTTGAGTCCTGGAAATGGGAAGTACAATGCCTGGACTTTAAAGGAGGGGTTTGGGATATTGGCAGTTTGGAGGGATATGTTGTGTATCTTTATATGTGTATGCTTCTAAACTGTTGTATTCTGAGCACCTCTGCAAAAACAGTGATAATGTGTGAGTGTGGTGAAAGTGTTGAATGATGATGAAAGCATTTTCTTTTTGGGGATTTTCTTTCTTTTTTGGGTCACCCTGCCTCGGTGGGAGACGGCCGACTTGTTGAGAAAAAAAAAAAACTAGAGTAACTTTATCTCCAGATCTTAAAGCTTACTATCTTCTTTTTTTCAGCCTTGTCTACTTTTTGTGTAAAAATATATATGTCCATTTTAAATATGGTCACTTTGTTACTCCATGATGTGAAAAAATGCCACATTATTCAATAAGAGAATGTGGAAGGGGCTCGAGCAAGTTATCATCCTGATAATTTTTAAATCTAACCAGTAATTTATTATATCTTCCATAGTATGTTAGGTAAAGGGCACATGTGCATCTAATTTGACATTTTATTATGGGAATGCTTCGCTCTCCAGGAGCTTTATCAAGCCGTAACAGCTTGACAAAGTTCCTGGAGAGTGAAACATTGCCACAATAGTATGTCACATTAATTGCACGTGTCATTTTACCTAACGTATTGTCGGTAATTCTACCAAAATTCTTCCATAGTAGTTAGCTTAGATTGTCAATGGTCAGTTTCATAATAGCTTGAGGGATTTCATATATGTATCATACATCAAATAGTATCTTGAATGGCATCAGATTATACTGTATTTAACCCTTTCACTCTTGACCCCCAAAATTAATATCGCTCTGAGTGTCCACTATTTAAGAAAAAAATCTGAAATGGTAGAAAATTTTTTTCAAAAGTTTATGACTCAAAAAGAACAAAATTTTATGGAAAATTTGCAGAATTAAGCAGGCACAAAGTTAGTGATCTTGGCACAATTTACTCAACAGTGATTTCACCCCCTTTAAGTCCTATTTTAAATCATTTCCACTGTTCCACGTGACAAAATTGTTGTCTGTTTCACTAGTATGCCTACCATTGTCAGTTGAGCATCAGAAACTGCCCATTCAACTATTTCAGCTACCCTATAAAATGCAATGAAGTCGGTAATTTGGCCAATTTTATACAAAATTTAAAAAATACTAAGTTAAAAATAGTCCATAATAAACATTGTAGACATACCTGGCACTAAAACATTTCTTGTTTTCATTAGTCATACCACCAGGCCTCTCCTATATTACACTTGCCTTTTAGTTTGATTTCTTATTCACACAACAGTAGAAGATTTGCTCTTTTTCTTAGATAATAAGACATAACCAGGAAAGATGAGTCATGGTTTACAACATCCCAATAATTGAATCAGACCTATTAAAAACCCATAAAACAGACTGTGTGTTGTAGGGGACCTCTCAAATATAGGCAAAAATTGAATATTTCTGCTACTTTGAGCTTAATTTCAAGCTACTTCCAGTCCTTAAACCAATCAAAATCGTCTCTATTTCGGCAGTATGTCTTTCATTGTCAAATGATATCAAGAAACAGCCAGTAAAAAAAACATAAAAAAAAAAAATTCCTATAAAACACTTCAAATTCACTATTTTAATCCATTCACACTGTCACAGTTTTGCTTTTCCCATCATGCACCACTGTCAGTAGTGTTACTGTCACCATGTGGAGCAAGATTTTTTTTATGCTGTGCATACTCTCTGCACAGACATATTTTGTCATATCTAGGTCAAAGGTCACAGCTTATCTGATTGAACTAAGCTCATAACATAGAACTATGTTAGGGACCCTGACCCCAGTGACAGCTTGGCCCCAACTTCAACTAATGAAATTTATTTGTAAGTATATATGTACTTTTTTTTTTTTTCTCCAACAAGTCAGCCGTCTCCCACCGAGGCAGGGTGACCCAAAAAGAAAGAAAATCCCCAAAAAGAAAATACTTTCATCATCATTCAACACTTTCACCTCTCTCACACATAATCACTGTTTTTGCAGAGGTGCTCAGAACACAACAGTTTAGAAGCATATACGTATAAAGATACACAACATACCCCTCCAAACTGCTAATATGCACGTGTATATATATATATATATATATATATATATATATATATATATATATATATATATATATATATATATATATATATATATATATATATATATATATATATATATACTTACACTTAGGTCACACTATACATACATGTACACATTTATTTATACACACTCATCTGAGTTTTCTTTGATTTTTATCTTAATAGTTCTTGGTCTTATTAATTTTCCTTTTATATCCATGGGGAAGTGGAATAAGAATCTTTCCTCCGTAAGCCATGCGTGTTGTAAAAGTCAACTAAAATGCCGGGAACAATGGGCTAGTAACCCCTTTTCCTGTAAAGATTACTAAAAAGAATAAGAAGAAGAAAATTGTCAAAGTGGGAAGTCTGAATGTGCGTGGATGTTGTGCAGATGATAAGAAAGAGATGATTGTGGATGTTATGAATGAGAAGAAGCTGGATGTCCTGGCTTTAAGTGAAACAAAGCTGAAGGGGGTGGGAGAGTTTCAGTGGAGAGGAATAAATGGGATTAGGTCAGGGGTTTCAAATAGAGTTAGAGCTAAAGAAGGAGTAGCAATAATGTTGAAGGATAAGCTATGGCAGGAAAAGAGGGACTACAAATGTATAAATTCAAGGATTATGTGGAGTAAAATAAAGATTGGATGTGAAAAGTGGGTTATAATAAGCGTGTATGCACCTGGAGAAGAGAGAAGTGTAGAGGAGAGAGAGAGATTTTGGGAAATGTTGAGTGAATGCGTGGGGAGTTTTGAATCAAGTGTGAGAGTAATGGTGGTTGGGGATTTCAATGCTAAAGTGGGTAAAAATGTTATGGAGGGAGTAGTAGGTAAATTTGGGGTGCCAGGGGTAAATGTAAATGGGGAGCCTTTAATTGAGCTATGTGTAGAAAGAAATTTGGTAATAAGTAATACATATTTTATGAAAAAGAGGATAAATAAATATACAAGGTATGATGTAGCACGTAATGAAAGTAGTTTATTAGATTATGTATTGGTGGATAAAAGGTTGATGGGTAGGCTCCAGGATGTACATGTTTATAGAGGGGCAACTGATATATCGGATCATTATTTAGTTGTAGCTACAGTTAGAGTAAGAGGTAGATGGGAAAAGAGGAAGGTGGCAACAACAAGTAAGAGGGAGGTGAAAGTGTATAAACTAAGGGAGGAGGAAGTTCGGGTGAGATATAAGCGACTATTGGCAGAAAGGTGGGCTAGTGCAAAGATGAGTAGTGGGGGGGTTGAAGAGGGTTGGAATAGTTTTAAAAATGCAGTATTAGAATGTGGGGCAGAAGTTTGTGGTTATAGGAGGGTGGGCGCAGGAGGAAAGAGGAGTGATTGGTGGAATGATGAAGTAAAGGGTGTGATAAAAGAGAAAAAGGTAGCTTATGAGAGGTTTTTACAAAGCAGAAGTGTTATAAGAAGAGCAGAGTATATGGAGAGTAAAAGAAAGGTAAAGAGAGTGGTGAGAGAGTGCAAAAGGAGAGCAGATGATAGAGTGGGAGAGGCACTGTCAAGAAATTTTAATGAAAATAAGAAAAAATTTTGGAGTGAGTTAAACAAGTTAAGAAAGCCAAGGGAAAATATGGATTTGTCAGTTAAAAACAGAGTAGGGGAGTTAGTAGATGGGGAGATGGAGGTATTGGGTAGATGGCGAGAATATTTTGAGGAACTTTTAAATGTTAAGGAAGAAACAGAGGCAGTAATTTCATGCACTGGTCAGGGAGGTATACCATCTTTTAGGAGTGAAGAAGAGCAGAATGTAAGTGTGGGGGAGGTACGTGAGGCATTACGTAAAATGAAAGGGGGTAAAGCAGCTGGAACTGATGGGATCATGACAGAAATGTTAAAAGCAGGGGGGGATATAGTGTTGGAGTGGTTGGTACTTTTGTTTAATAAATGTATGAAAGAGGGGAAGGTACCTAGGGATTGGCGGAGAGCATGTATAGTCCCTTTATATAAAGGGAAAGGGGACAAAAGAGACTGTAAAAATTATAGAGGAATAAGCTTATTGAGTATACCAGGAAAAGTGTATGGTAGGGTTATAATTGAAAGAATTAGAGGTAAGACAGAATGTAGGATTGCGGATGAGCAAGGAGGTTTCAGAGTGGGTAGGGGATGTGTAGATCAAGTGTTTACATTGAAGCATATATGTGAACAGTATTTAGATAAAGGTAGGGAAGTTTTTATTGCATTTATGGATTTAGAAAAGGCATATGATAGAGTGGATAGAGGAGCAATGTGGCAGATGTTGCAAGTATATGGAATAGGTGGTAAGTTATTAAATGCTGTAAAGAGTTTTTATGAGGATAGTGAGGCTCAGGTTAGGGTGTGTAGAAGAGAGGGAGACTACTTCCCGGTAAAAGTAGGTCTTAGACAGGGATGTGTAATGTCACCATGGTTGTTTAATATATTTATAGATGGGGTTGTAAAGGAAGTAAATGCTAGGGTGTTCGGGAGAGGGGTGGGATTAAATTTTGGGGAATCAAATTCAAAATGGGAATTGACACAGTTACTTTTTGCTGATGATACTGTGCTTATGGGAGATTCTAAAGAAAAATTGCAAAGGTTAGTGGATGAGTTTGGGAATGTGTGTAAAGGTAGAAAGTTGAAAGTGAACATAGAAAAGAGTAAGGTGATGAGGGTGTCAAATGATTTAGATAAAGAAAAATTGGATATCAAATTGGGGAGGAGGAGTATGGAAGAAGTGAATGTTTTCAGATACTTGGGAGTTGACGTGTCGGCGGATGGATTTATGAAGGATGAGGTTAATCATAGAATTGATGAGGGAAAAAAGGTGAGTGGTGCTTTGAGGTATATGTGGAGTCAAAAAACGTTATCTATGGAGGCAAAGAAGGGAATGTATGAAAGTATAGTAGTACCAACACTCTTATATGGGTGTGAAGCTTGGGTGGTAAATGCAGTAGCGAGGAGACGGTTGGAGGCAGTGGAGATGTCCTGTTTAAGGGCAATGTGTGGTGTAAATATTTTACAGAAAATTCGGAGTGTGGAAATTAGGAGAAGGTGTGGAGTTAATAAAAGTATTAGTCAGAGGGCAGAAGAGGGGTTGTTGAGGTGGTTTGGTCATTTAGAGAGAATGGATCAAAGTAGAATGACATGGAAAGCATATAAATCTATAGGGGAAGGAAGGCGGGGTAGGGGTCGTCCTCGAAAGGGTTGGAGAGAGGGGGTAAAGGAGGTTTTGTGGGCAAGGGGCTTGGACTTCCAGCAAGCGTGCGTGAGCGTGTTAGATAGGAGTGAATGGAGACGAATGGTACTTGGGACCTGACGATCTGTTGGAGTGTGAGCAGGGTAATATTTAGTGAAGGGATTCAGGGAAACCGGTTATTTTCATATAGTCGGACTTGAGTCCTGGAAATGGGAAGTACAATGCCTGCACTTTAAAGGAGGGGTTTTGGGATATTGGCAGTTTGGAGGGATATGTTGTGTATCTTCATATGTGTATGCTTCTAGACTGTTGTATTCTGAGCACCTCTGCAAAAACAGTGATAATGTGCGAGTGTGGTGAAAGTGTTGAATGATGATGAAAGTATTTTCTTTTTGGGGATTTTCTTTCTTTTTTGGGTCACCCTGCCTCGGTGGGAGACGGCCGACTTGTTGAAAAAAAAAAAAAAAAAAAAAAAAAAAAAATATATATATATATTTTTTTTTTTTCAACAAGTCGGCCGTCTCCCACCGAGGCAGGGTGACCCAAAAAAGAAAGAAAATCCCCAAAAAGAAAATACTTTCATCATCATTCAACACTTTCACCACACTCGCACATTATCACTGTTTTTGCAGAGGTGCTCAGAATACAACACCCCTCAAGGAAGGTTCCTTGATGTTGGTGAGGGGCTCTTGATTTAGGGAATTGGATCTGTGGTCCAGTTCCCCGAATTAAGCCTGAATGCCTTCCACATCCCCCCCCCCAGGCGCTGTATAATCCTCCGGGTTTAGCGCTTCCCCCTTGATTATAATAATAATAATAATAATCAGAATACAACAGTCTAGAAGCATACACATATAAAGATACACAACATATCCCTCCAAACTGCCAATATCCCAAACCCCTCCTTTAAAGTGCAGGCATTGTACTTCCCATTTCCAGGACTCAAGTCCGACTATATGAAAATAACATACATGTACAAGCATATATATATATATACACCCCTCTGAGTTTTCTCCTGTTTTCTTTCTAGTTCATGTTCTTGTTTATTTCCTCTTATCTCCATGGGGAAGTGGAACAGAATTCTTCCTCCGTAAGCCATGCGTGTTGTAAAAGGCAACTAAAATGCCAGGAGCAAGGGGCTAGTAACCCCTTCTCCTGTATATATTACTAAATGTAAAAGGAGAAACTTTCGTTTTTTCCTTTTGGGCCACCCCGCCTTGGTGGGATACGGCCAGTGTGTTGAAAGAAAGAAAGATATATATACACATACATACATACATACATACATACAGTGGACTCTCACCTAATGCTATTAATCTGTTCCTGAGAGTTCAATGTTAGGCGAAATTATCGTTAGGCGAATTAATTTCCCCATAAGAAATAATGGAAATCAAATTAATCCGTTCCTGACACCCCAAAGTATGAACAAAAAAAATTTTTTACCACATGAAATATTAATTTTAATACACACAAACTAAAGAAGACATGCACAGTTACATGACACTTACCTTTATTGAAGATCTGGTGATGATTGATGGGATGGGAGGAGGGGAGAATGTTGATGGTGTTAGTGTTTAGAAGGGGAATCCCCTTCCATTAGGACTTGAGGTGGCAAGTCCTTTTCTGGGGTTACTTCCCTTTTTCTTTTAATGCCACTAGGACCAGCTTGAGAGTCACTGGACCTCTGTCGCACAACATATCTGTCCATAGAGGCTTGTACCTCCCGTTCCTTTATGACATTCCTTAAGTGTTTCACAACATTGTCAGTGTACAGGTTGCCAACACGGCTTGCAATAGCTGTGTTAGGGTGATTTTCATCAAAAAAGGTTTGCACTTTAAGCCACATTGCACACATTTCCTTAATCTTTGAAATAGACAACTTCCTTAATTTCTCTATCCCCTCCTCCGAAGCAGTTTCCTCAGGTGTGGCCTCTTGCTGTTGAAGATGATCTAGCAGCTCATCAGTGGTTAGTTCTTCATTGTCCTCCTCCACCAACTCTTCCACATCCTCCCCACTAACCTCCAACCCCAAGGACTTCCCCAATGCCTCAATGGATTCCTCAACTGGCATAGGATTCCCAGGGTTAGCGTCAAACCCTTCAAAATCCCTTTTGTCTACACATTCTGGCCACAGTTTCTTCCAAGCAGAGTTCAAGGTCCTCTTAGTCACTTCCTCCCAAGCCTTACCTATAATGTTTACACAATTGAGGATGCTAAAGTGATCTCTCCAAAACCCTGTTAGAGTCAGTTGAGTTTCTGAGGCCCCTACAAAACAACCTTTCAAACATAGCTTTTGTGTACAGTTTCTTGAAGTTGGAAATGACCTGCTGGTCCATGGGCTGCAGGAGAGGAGTGGTATTAGGAGGCAAAAACTTGACCTTAATGAAGCTCATTTCCACAGAAAGTCGCTCTGCCACGTCTGAAGGATGACCAGGAGCATTGTCTAATACCAGGAGGCACTTAAGGTCTAATTTCTTTTCAATTAGGTAATTTTTCACAGTGGGGGCAAATGCATGGTGTAACCAGTCATAGAAAAAGTCCCTAGTGACCCATGCCTTACTGTTTGTCTTCCACAGCACACACAAATTAGCCCTGAAGATATTGTTTTTCCTGAACACTCTGGGAGTTTCAGAGTGATACACCAATAAAGGCTTCACTTTGCAATCACCACTAGCATTGGCACACATCAACAGAGTAAGCCTGTCTTTCATAGGCTTATGTCCTGGGAGTGCCTTTTTCTCCTGAGTAATGTACGTCCTGTTTGGCATTTTCTTCCAAAACAGGCCTGTTTCGTCACAATTAAACACTTGTTCAGGTTTCAATTGTTCACTGTCTTTGTACTCCCTGAATTCCTGCACATATTTTTCAGCCGCTTTGTGGTCCGAACTGGCAGCCTCACCATGTGTTATCACACTATGTATGCCACTACGATTCTTAAATCTCTCAAACCAGCCTTTGCTGGCCTTAAATTCACAAACATCATCACTAGTTGCAGGCATTTTTCTAATTAAATCGTCATGCAACTTCCTAGCCTTTTCACATATGATCGCTTGAGAGATGCTATCTCCTGTTATCTGTTTTTCATTTATCCACACCAATAACAGTCTCTCAACATCTTCTATCACTTGCGAACTCTGTTTAGAAAACAAAGTTGCACCTTTGGCAAGAACAGCTTCCTTGATTGCCGTTTTCTTGGCCACAATAGTAGCGATGGTTGATTGGGGTTTTGTGTGCATCCTGGCCAGCTCGGAGACACACACTCCACTTTCATACTTAGCAATGATCTCTTTCTTCATATCCATAGTAATTCTCACTCTTTTTGCTGTAGGGTTGGCACTAGAAGCTTTCTTGGGGACCATGGTGACTTATTTTGCAGGTGCAATCACTAAAAAGGCTGTGATAATATGAAATGTTCCGATTGTATGCTTGGAAGCGACCGCGGTGGCTGGCTTGTAAACACTGGCACCCACGGAACAAGTGAGGCGGGCTCAGGCTGCACATGGACGCGTCTTGAACGAACCGTGTTGAGCGGGTTTTTTAGCGCTAGCTGAGGCAAAAATTTTGCGTTAAAATGTATTGCTAGGCTGATTTAACATTATGCTATGCGTTCGTTAGGCGAGGTTCCACTGTTTATATATAGATTATATATGCTTAAAAATCCTCTGATAACCTTTTATGATCCCTTCACAATATACTTTTTTTTTTCTAAAAAAAATTTTGAGCTAATTGTATAAAGCAGAAAATTGCTTTTATATTTGAGGGTCAAAAGAAATACAAACTACAGTATCACACATTTTCTCAGTGTTGTTTAAGTTTAAAATTATAGTATGAAGCTACAGTATTGTATTACTAACTTGTAGCTGCAGCAACAATGCTATTATTAAATTTAAAATTACTAAAAAGAAAAACTTATTTTTCTTTTGAAGGCTGGCTCATTGAAAAAAAAAAAAAGTCTAAGCTAAAGTCATGGTGTACTATTTTCTGTATTAAATTTATCATGTAATTTGTTAAGGTTTTCATGGTTTTTAACATCTTTTCTTGTAACCTATTCCATTTTTCTACCTCACTTTCTGAAACAAAAACTTTATGGTATGCTTTTATCAGTCTGAGGGAGATTGACATCATTCAGTCCATCTATCATCATTCTGTCATGCAGGAGGAGCCACATGTATATGGCACATCTAGCAAAATCATCAGAATCTTGGATGTCACTACTGTCTGGCTATGAGCAGTAGTGACTTCCAAGTATCTCTGTTAGGTTGCATCAGCATCAACAGCTGATGTAGGCATAAGAAATATAAACTTTTTCAGATGGACTCGTGCCACAACGTGCATCATTATGCACTGGAGTGTGATAAAATTAATGAATTCAGTCAAGACATATCAAAGTATTTTATCTCAGTATCATATTACTAACCATTCAGGGGAATATACCCTGGCTTTGGCTATTGTAACTAACTCGTACCCACTTAATTTGTTTCAGTTCAACCATACCTTGTTAAAATATAAAGTAATATAAATAATTCAACTCCATGGGGAAGTGAAAGAGAATTTTCCTCCTCAGGCTATGTGTTTACCTGGAGTTTACCTGGAGAGAGTTCCGGGGGTCAACGCCCCTGCGGCCCGGTCTGTGACCAGGCCTCCTGGTGGATCAGAGCCTGATCAACCAGGCTGTTGCTGCTGGCTGCACGCAAACCAACGTACGAGCCACAGCCCGGCTGATCCGGAACTGACTTTAGGTGCTTGTCCAGTGCCAGCTTGAAGACTGCCAGGGGTCTGTTGGTAATCCCCCTTATGTATGCTGGGAGGCAGTTGAACAGTCTCGGGCCCCTGACACTTATTGTATGGTCCCTTAACATGCTAGTGACACCCCTGCTTTTCATTAGGGGGATGGAGCATCGTCTGCCAAGTCTTTTGCTTTCGTAGTGAGTGATTTTCGTGTGCAAGTTCGGTACTAGTCCCTCTAGGATTTTCCAGGTGTATATAATCATGTATCTCTCCCTCCTGCGTTCCAGGGAATACAGGTTTAGGAACCTCAAGCGCTCCCAATAATTGAGGTCTTTTATCTCCGTTATGCGCGCCGTGAAAGTTCTCTGTACATTTTCTAGATCGGCAATTTCACCTGCCTTGAAAGGTGCTGTTAGTGTGCAGCAATATTCCAGCCTAGATAGAACAAGTGACCTGAAGAGTGTCATCATGGGCTTGGCCTCCCTAGTTTTGAAGGTTCTCATTATCCATCCTGTCATTTTTCTAGCAGATGCGATTGATACAATGTTATGGTCCTTGAAGGTGAGATCCTCCGACATGATCACTCCCAGGTCTTTGACGTTGGTGTTTCGCTCTATTTTGTGGCCAGAATTTGTTTTGTACTCTGATGAAGATTTAATTTCCTCATGTTTACCATATCTGAGTAATTGAAATTTCTCATCGTTGAACTTCATATTGTTTTCTGCAGCCCACTGAAAGATTTGGTTGATGTCCGCCTGGAGCTTTGCAGTGTCTGCAATGGAAGACATTGTCATGCAGATTCGGGTGTCATCTGCAAAGGAAGACACGGTGCTGTGGCTGACATCCTTGTCTATGTCGGATATGAGGATGAGGAACAAGATGGGAGCGAGTACTGTGCCTTGTGGAACAGAGTTTTTCACCGTAGCTGCCTCGGACTTTACTCTGTTGACGACTACTCTCTGTGTTCTGTTAGTGAGGAAATTATAGATCCATCGATCGACTTTTCCTGTTATTCCTTTAGCACGCATTTTGTGCGCTATTACGCCATGTCACACTTGTCGAAGGCTTTTGCAAAGTCTGTATATATTACATCTGCATTCTTTTTGTCTTCTAGTGCATTTAGGACCTTGTCGTAGTGATCCAATAGTTGAGACAGACAGGAGCGACCTGTTCTAAACCCATGTTGCCCTGGGTTGTGTAACTGATGGGTTTCTAGATGGGTGGTGATCTTGCTTCTTAGGACCCTTTCAAAGATTTTTATGATATGGGATGTTAGTGGTATTGGTCTGTAGTTCTTTGCTGTTGCTTTACTGCCCCCTTTGTGGAGTGGGGCTATGTCTGTTGTTTTTAGTAACTGTGGGACGACCCCCGTGTCCATGCTCCCTCTCCATAGGATGGAAAAGGCTCGTGATAGGGGCTTCTTGCAGTTTTTGATGAACACAGAGTTCCATGAGTCTGGCCCTGGGGCAGAGTGCATGGGCATGTCATTTATCACCTGTTCAAAGTCATTTGGCGTCAGGATAACATCGGATAGGCATGTGTTAATCAAATTTTGTGGCTCTCTCATAAAAAATTCATTTTGATCTTCGACTCTCAGTCTGGTTAGCGGCTTGCTAAAAACTGAGTCATATTGGGACTTGAGTAGCTCACTCATTTCCTTGCTGTCATCTGTGTAGGACCCATCTTGTTTAAGTAGGGGCCCAATACTGGACGTTGTTCTCGATTTTGATTTGGCATAGGTGAAGAAATACTTTGGGTTTCTTTCGATTTCATTTATGGCTTTTAGTTCTTCCCGCGATTCTTGACTCCTAAAGGATTCTTTTAGCTTAAGTTCGATGCTTGCTATTTCTCTGACCAGTGTCTCCCTACGCATTTCAGATATATTGACCTCTTTTAGCCGCTCTGTTATTCTTTTCCGTCGCCTGTAAAGGGAGCGCCTGTCTCTTTCTGTTTTACATCTACTCCTCCTTTTTCTTAGACTAATAAGCCTTTTGCATACATCGAGTGCCACCGAGTTAATCTGTTCTTGGCATAAGTTGGGGTCTGTGTTGCTTAGTATATCTTCCCAGCTTATATCGGTTAGGACTTGGTTTACTTGGTCCCACTTTATGTTTTTGTTATTGAAGTTGAATTTGGTGAATGCTCCCTCGTGACTAATCTCATTATGTCGGTCTGGGGCTCCGCGCATACGTGACTGAACCTCAATTATGTTGTGATCTGAGTATATTGTTTTTGATATGGTGACATTTCTTATCAGATCATCATTGTTAGTGAAGATGAGGTCTAGTGTATTCTCCAGTCTAGTAGGCTCTATTATTTGCTGGTTTAAATTGAATTTTGTGCAGAGATTTAAAAGCTCGCGTGAGTGTGAGTTTTCATCAGAGCTGCCTCCTGGTGTTATTACTGCAACAATATTATTTGCTATATTCCTCCATTTTAGGTGCCTTAAGTTGAAATCCCCCAGGAGCAAGATGTTGGGTGCAGGAGCTGGAAGGTTTTCCAGACAGTGGTCAATTTTTAACAGCTGTTCCTGGAATTGCTGGGATGTTGCATCCGGAGGCTTGTAGACTACCACAATGACTAGGTTTTGGTTCTCGACCTTTACTGCTAAAACTTCCACTACATCATTTGAGGCATTTAGCAGTTCTGTGCAAACAAGTGACTCTGCAATGTACAGGCCAACCCCCCCCTTTTGCCTGTTCACTCTGTCACATCTGTATAGGTTGTAACCTGGGATCCATATTTCGTTGTCCAAGTGATCCTTTATGTGGGTCTCAGTGAAAGCCGCGAACATTGCCTTTGCCTCTGCAAGCAGTCCACGGATGAAAGGTATTTTGTTGTTTGTTGCTGGCTTTAGACCCTGTATATTTGCAAAGAAGAATGTTATCGGACTGGTGGTATTGTTGGTACTGGGGGGGGGATTTTTTTTCCGGCATTAGTATCTGTATCTGTTGGTTTGGAGTGGAGGCCATCGACTGTGGTTCCACTCCAGGAATGACTGGATTTGGTGTACGATTTCTGCCATTTCCTGCCAGTTTTTTTTCCTTCCTGGCACTAAAAAATCTCTCCCTCTTGAGTGGCTGTGGCTACCCAGGTTTTCCCATGGCCTGAATGTTTTGTATCTTTTTGTCCCCTTTAGATGGTATGCCTGGCAATTTAAGTTATAGCACAGTCTTTCCTGTACTGAGGAGGTACACAGTTCAGGGTGAAAAAGCTTACAGGAAGGGAGTTTGCATTTTCCTGTTGTCATATGGGCATGGCATTTTCTAGGGTGGTCATAGTTGCACGTCCCATCTGTTTTTCCAGATTTCCCATGCCAGCAGATACCGAGTGCATAGTATGTGCACAGGCTTGGTTTCCGTTTGCCTTGGGTTTCTGTGACTGTATTCCCTGTTGGTGCATGTTTCCCTGTCTTACTTCTATCCTCCCTAGCACCAACAATGGAGCTCCCACCAGTTGTTTTTGGTAATATATCCTCACTATTGCTAGTGGAGTCCTCTTGTTTGCTATTTCCTGCGGTATTTCTAGTTTGCAATATTGGTTTTATCTTATCTTTGACTACACTTGTTTCCCTACTATGGCTCCTGTCCCCTATGAGGTCATTTATATGTATTCCTTCCTGCGTATAATTCCCGACTACCTGGACAAAATCTCCAGCTTCACCATTACTGTCTCCCAGGACAGCATCTCCAGCTTCCCTATTACTGTCTCGCAGGACAGCTTCTCCAGCTTCACCATTACTGTCTCCCAGGACAGCACCTCCAGCTTCACCATTACTGTCTCCCAGGACAGCACCTCCAGCTTCACCATTACTGTCTCCCAGGACAGCACTATCAGCCCCCCATTTACTGACTACCAGGACATCATCTCCAGCCTTACAGTTTCTGACTACATGGCCAGTATCAAGGGCAGTACCATTCAGCCCAGACTTTTTATGTTCCCATCTGTTGTAGAAACCTTCCAGGTTTTCTATGAAAGCAGCTTTGATGTTGACCTCTTTTAATACCCTTGTGATTTTAGTCCACAGATTTATCTCATTTGGGCATACCCAGAAACACTTCCCTGTTTTAATACTGCTTGTAGCTAGTTCTTGGATATCTGCACAAGGGGCGTGACACCAATTTCCACAAAAATGACAATTTATGCATGTGGAAGCCCGTTTGTTTGACTGACCACAGACTACACACAGCTTCATAATGATTTGAATGGTTGATTTACTGCAATTCTACTAGCAACCTCTTGAATATTCTATTAATAACCTGTTAGGTAGTGCACAACGAAACCGTTTGAAACCAGTCCAGGGTTCGGACCAGTCATAAGAGGCGACTAAAATGCTTGGAGCAAAGGGCTAGTAACCCCTTCTCCTGTATACATTACTAAATGCAATAAGAAGATAAACTTGTTAGTTTTCTTGTTTTTCAGGTCACCCTGCCTTGGTGGGAGATGGGTGATATATTAATAAAAAATCAAAACCACACATAAGCTGCACTGTAATATATTTGTTACTGAATTTGTATTTGTATTAATAGCTCCGTAAGCCATGCGTGTCGTATGAGGCGACTAAAATGCCGGGAGCAATGGGCTAGTAACCCCTTCTCCTGTAGACACTTATTAAAAAAGAGAAGAAGAAAAACTTTGTAAAACTGGGATGCTTAAATGTGCGTGGATGTAGTGCGGATGACAAGAAACAGATGATTGCTGATGTTATGAATGAAAAGAAGTTGGATGTCCTGGCCCTAAGCGAAACAAAGCTGAAGGGGGGAGGAGAGTTTCAGTGGGGGGAAATAAATGGGATTAAATCTGGAGTATCTGAGAGAGTTAGAGCAAAGGAAGGGGTAGCAGTAATGTTAAATGATCAGTTATGGAAGGAGAAAAGAGAATATGAATGTGTAAATTCAAGAATTATGTGGATTAAAGTAAAGGTTGGATGCGAGAAGTGGGTCATAATAAGCGTGTATGCACCTGGAGAAGAGAGGAATGCAGAGGAGAGAGAGAGATTTTGGGAGATGTTAAGTGAATGTATAGGAGCCTTTGAACCAAGTGAGAGAGTAATTGTGGTAGGGGACCTGAATGCTAAAGTAGGAGAAACTTTTTAGAGAGGGTGTGGTAGGTAAATTTGGGGTGCCAGGTGTAAATGATAATGGGAGCCCTTTGATTGAACTTTGTATAGAAAGGGGTTTAGTTATAGGTTATACATATTTTAAGAAAAAGAGGATAAATAAGTATACAAGATATGATGTAGGGCGAAATGACAGTAGTTTGTTGGATTATGTATTGGTAGATAAAAGACTGTTGAGTAGACTTCAGGATGTACATGTTTATAGAGGGGCCACAGATATATCAGATCACTTTCTAGTTGTAGCTACACTGAGAGTAAAAGGTAGATGGGATACAAGGAGAATAGAAGCATCAGGGAAGAGAGAGGTGAAGGTTTATAAACTAAAAGAGGAGGCAGTTAGGGTAAGATATAAACAGCTATTGGAGGATAGATGGGCTAATGAGAGCATAGGCAATGGGGTCGAAGAGGTATGGGGTAGGTTTAAAAATGTAGTGTTAGAGTGTTCAGCAGAAGTTTGTGGTTACAGGAAAGTGGGTGCGGGAGGGAAGAGGAGCGATTGGTGGAATGATGATGTAAAGAGAGTAGTAAGGGAGAAAAAGTTAGCATATGAGAAGTTTTTACAAAGTAGAAGTGATGCAAGGAGGGAAGAGTATATGGAGAAAAAGAGAGAGGTTAAGAGAGTGGTGAAGCAATGTAAAAAGAGAGCAAATGAGAGAGTGGGTGAGATGTTATCAACAAATTTTGTTGAAAATAAGAAAAAGTTTTGGAGTGAGATTAACAAGTTAAGAAAGCCTAGAGAACAAATGGATTTGTCAGTTAAAAATAGGAGAGGAGAGTTATTAAATGGAGAGTTAGAGGTATTGGGAAGATGGAGGGAATATTTTGAGGAATTGTTAAATGTTGATGAAGATAGGGAAGCTGTGATTTCGTGCATAGGGCAAGGAGGAATAACATCTTGTAGGAGTGAGGAAGAGCCAGTTGTGAGTGTGGGGGAAGTTCGTGAGGCAGTAGGTAAAATGAAAGGGGGTAAGGCAGCTGGGATTGATGGGATAAAGATAGAAATGTTAAAAGCAGGTGGGGATATAGTTTTGGAGTGGTTGGTGCAATTATTTAATAAATGTATGGAAGAGGGTAAGGTACCTAGGGATTGGCAGAGAGCATGCATAGTTCCTTTGTATAAGGGCAAAGGGGATAAAAGAGAGTGCAAAAATTATAGGGGGATAAGTCTGCTGAGTATACCTGGTAAAGTGTATGGTAGAGTTATTATTGAAAGAATTAAGAGTAAGACGGAGAATAGGATAGCAGATGAACAAGGAGGCTTTAGGAAAGGTAGGGGGTGTGTGGACCAGGTGTTTACAGTGAAACATATAAGTGAACAGTATTTAGATAAGGCTAAAGAGGTCTTTGTGGCATTTATGGATTTGGAAAAGGCGTATGACAGGGTGGATAGGGGGGCAATGTGGCAGATGTTGCAAGTGTATGGTGTAGGAGGTAGGTTACTGAAAGCAGTGAAGAGTTTTTACGAGGATAGTGAGGCTCAAGTTAGAGTATGTAGGAAAGAGGGAAATTATTTCCCAGTAAAAGTAGGCCTTAGACAAGGATGTGTGATGTCACCATGGTTGTTTAATATATTTATAGATGGGGTTGTAAGAGAAGTAAATGCGAGGGTCTTGACAAGAGGAGTGGAGTTAAAAGATAAAGAATCACACACAAAGTGGGAGTTGTCACAGCTGCTCTTTGCTGATGACACTGTGCTCTTGGGAGATTCTGAAGAGAAGTTGCAGAGATTGGTGGATGAATTTGGTAGGGTGTGCAAAAGAAGAAAATTAAAGGTGAATACAGGAAAGAGTAAGGTTATGAGGATAACAAAAAGATTAGGTGATGAAAGATTGAATATCAGATTGGAGGGAGAGAGTATGGAGGAGGTGAATGTATTCAGATATTTGGGAGTGGACGTGTCAGCGGATGGGTCTATGAAAGATGAGGTGAATCATAGAATTGATGAGGGAAAAAGAGTGAGTGGTGCACTTAGGAGTCTGTGGAGACAAAGAACTTTGTCCTTGGAGGCAAAGAGGGGAATGTATGAGAGTATAGTTTTACCAATGCTCTTATATGGGTGTGAAGCATGGGTGATGAATGTTGCAGCGAGGAGAAGGCTGGAGGCAGTGGAGATGTCATGTCTGAGGGCAATGTGTGGTGTGAATATAATGCAGAGAATTCGTAGTTTGGAAGTTAGGAGGAGGTGCGGGATTACCAAAACTGTTGTCCAGAGGGCTGAGGAAGGGTTGTTGAGGTGGTTCGGACATGTAGAGAGAATGGAGCGAAACAGAATAACTTCAAGAGTGTATCAGTCTGTAGTGGAAGGAAGGCGGGGTAGGGGTCGGCCTAGGAAAGGTTGGAGGGAGGGGGTAAAGGAGGTTTTGTGTGCGAGGGGCTTGGACTTCCAGCAGGTATGCATGAGCGTGTTTGATAGGAGTGAATGGAGACAAATGGTTTTTAATACTTGACGTGCTGTTGGAGTGTGAGCAAAGTAACATTTATGAAGGGGTTCAGGGAAACCGGTAGGCCGGACTTGAGTCCTGGAGATGGGAAGTACAGTGCCTGCACTCTGAAGGAGGGGTGTTAATGTTGCAGTTTAAAAACTGTAGTGTAAAGCACCCTTCTGGCAAGACAGTGATGGAGTGAATGATGGTGAAAGTTTTTCTTTTTCGGGCCACCCTGCCTTGGTGGGAATCGGCCAGTGTGATAATAAAAAAATAATAATAAATAATAGCTCATTACGATTGTAACCAGATATAAACATGTAAATACAGTGGACCCCTGGTTATCGGCCGTAATCTGTTCCTGAAGGTCGGCCGATAACCTAAGTGGCCGATAACCCAATTAATATTTCCCATAAGAATTAATGGAAATTAAATTAATTCGTTCCAAACAAAAATATTCACAAAAAAAAAGTTTTTTTACAATTATGTAAGTATTACATACCTTTATTGAAGGTTAATGGTGGATTCTGGAAGATAGGGAGTAGGAAAGAGGGAGGAGTTAGCGTTTGGAAGGGCAATTCCCCTCCATGAAAACTTTAGGTAGTAATGCCTTTTCTGGGGTTACTTCCCTTCTCAGTCTTTTAATGCCACTAGGACCAGCTTGAGAGTCACTGGACCCCTGTCTCACAAAATAACTGTCCAGAGTGCTCTGTTTCTGGCATCTCTTTAAGATTTCCCTGAAGTGGGACAGGGTTTTGTCACTAAACATGTTGCAGATATGGCTTGTTTCAGCTTTGTCAGGGTGGTGTTTCTCTACAAAAGCTTGCACCCTGGTCCACATTGCCTCACCATGCCTTACAGCACTGTGTATATCACTACTCTTCTTAAATATATCAAACCATCCTTTGCTGGCCCTGAATTCACAAGCTGCAGCACTTGTTCCAGGCATTTTCTTTGCAAGATCCTCATGCAACTGCTTTGCCTTCTCACAAATGATCGACTCCACTACACCGTCTCCCACTAATTCTTTTTCCTTAATCCACAATAATAATAACTTTTCCATCTCTTCCATTATCGGTGTCCTTTGTTTAGTTAGAAAAGCTACTCCTTTTGCAACATTAGCGTCTTTGATTTGTTCTTTCTTTGGCAGGATGGATGTAATTGTTGATTTATTCTTGCTGTACATCCTGGCAAGTTCCATCACCTTCATACCACTCTCAAAATTTTCTGTCACTTCACGCTTAAATTCCATGGTGTTTCTCACTTTCTTTACCACAGGAACTTTACTAAGAACTTTCTTTGGAGCCATAGTTACTTATTTCACAGTTGCACTGCAAGAACAACTTTTATGGCAAACATGATATGTATGCAAGGGATGGGGTACATCTCTCTGGGGCAGGGGTGATAGCACTTGCAGACTCGATTGAGAAGGCCATTGGTGAAATGCCTATGATTTTAAACTGATGAAAG
This sequence comes from Cherax quadricarinatus, assembly GCF_038502225.1. Lineage (NCBI taxonomy): Eukaryota > Metazoa > Arthropoda > Malacostraca > Decapoda > Parastacidae > Cherax > Cherax quadricarinatus. The sequence continues at coordinate 12,856,213 of NC_091377.1, read as the reverse complement.
ATAGAGGTATGGGTGTGTGTGGGAAACAAGCAGGTTGCAACACTAGGGTTGGAAACAGTAAATGTATAAAAGGCATTCAGCATGAAGTTATAAATAAAGACAATAGATCAGGTCAGCAAACAAAGGGGGACAGCAGAGGGCAGCAAGGGACTAGCTCCCTTAAGGTTTACTATACTAATAGCAGGAGTGTAAGAAATAAGATAGATGAGCTAAGATTAATTGCAAGTGCAGGAAACATAGATATTATTGCTATAACAGAGACCTGGCTCAATCTGAAAGATAGAGAGATGCCCTCTGAATGTCACATACAAGGCTATAAATTATTCCACACTGACAGGGTCAACAGGAAAGGTGGTGGAGTAGCGATGTATGTCAGAGACAATTTAAATTGTTGTGTTAGACAAGATATTAAATTAGAAGCATCAGCCACTGAATCTGTTTGGTTACAGCTTCTCGAGGGCCGAGAAAAACTAATTTTGGGTGTGATTTACAGGGCCCCAAATCTTGATAGGGAATGCAGTAAACTTCTATGGGACGAAATTCGTAAGGCATCTACATACAAAAATGTTGTGCTAATGGGAGATTTCAACTATAGACAGATTGACTGGAGCAATTTGACAGGAAATTTAGAGTCAGGTGACTTTCTTGATACGATCCAGGATTGTTTTTTAAAACAGTTTGTGACAGAGCCTACTAGGGGAAATAACCTCCTTGACTTGGTTCTTGCCAGTAGGGAAACACTAATTAATAATCTTGAGGTTAATGATGAGCTTGGGGAAAGTGATCACAAATCACTCAGTTTTAATATATCATGGAATTCCCCTAATAATGGCAATCAAGTCTCCGTCCCTGACTTTCGCTTGGCTGATTTCATAGGACTGAAAAATTACTTAGGTGGGCTGAACTGGAATGACCTGACTAAGGGTCAGGTAGGTGGTGATGGTTGCCGATATGATGCTTTCCAGGGCATAGTTCGAGCTGCTCAGTCAAATTATGTTCCAAATAGGGAAATCAGATCAAACAAAAATGATCCTAAATGGATGAACAATAGATTAAAATATCTGATTGGTCAAAATAGAGGCATATATATAGGCAAATCAAGAGGAGAGGGGCAATTAAGAAATCGATATATTCAGTTAAAGAGAGAAATAAAAAAGGGAATTAGAAAAGCAAAAAGAGATTATGAGGTTAAAGTTGCAAGAGAATCGAAGACTAACCCAAAAGGATTCTTTCAGGTATACAGAAGTAAGATCAGGAACAAGATAGGCCCACTCAAAAGTTCCTCAGGTCAGCTCACTGACAGTGATAAGGAAATGTGTAGAATTTTTAACACATACTTCCTCTCAGTTTTTACACAGGAGGATACCAGCGATATTCCAGTAATGATAAATTATGTAGAAGAGGACGAGAATAAACTGTGCATGATTAGGGTCACGAGTGACATGGTCCTTAGGCAAATAGATAAATTAAAACCTAACAAATCCCCAGGCCCTGATGAACTGTATGCAAGGGTTCTAAAGGAATGTAAAGAGGAGCTTAGCACACCTTTGGCTAATCTTTTCAACATATCACTACAAACGGGCATGGTGCCAGATAAGTGGAAAATGGCAAATGTGATACCTATTTTCAAAACAGGTGACAGGTCCTTAGCTTCGAACTATAGACCAATAAGCCTAACCTCCATAGTGGGAAAATTTATGGAATCAATAATTGCCGAGACAGTTCGTAGCCACCTTGAAAAGCATAAATTAATCATCGAATCTCAGCATGGTTTTACAAAGGGGCGTTCCTGCCTTACGAATTTATTAACTTTTTTCACTAAGGTATTTGAGGAGGTAGATCATGGTAATGAATATGATATTGTGTATATGGACTTCAGTAAGGCTTTTGACAGGGTCCCACATCAGAGACTATTGAGGAAAATTAAAGCACATGGAATAGGAGGAGAAATTTTTTCCTGGATAGAGGCATGGTTGACAAATAGGCAGCAGAGAGTTTGCATAAATGAGGAGAAATCAGAGTGGGGAAGCGTTACGAGCGGTGTTCCACAGGGGTCAGTGTTGGGCCCCCTGCTGTTCACAATCTACATAAACGACATAGATGAGGGCATAAAGAGCGACATCGGCATGTTTGCCGATAACACCAAAATAGGCCGTCGAATTCATTATGACGAGGACATTCGAGCACTCCAGGAAGATTTGAATAGACTGATGCAGTGGTCGGAGAAGTGGCAGATGCAGTTTAATATAGACAAATGCAAAGTTCTAAATGTTGGACAGGACAATAACCATGCCACATATAAACTAAATAATGTAGATCTTAATATTACGGATTGTGAAAAAGATTAAAAACAATGGTAAACAAGCAAAATGTTTGGATGTATGAGCAGAAACTTCCTCAGCCACCAAGAGACAAAGCCAAACTGAAGTGCAAGCTGTCCCAGCCGGCAGGTGGATGCGTCCAAAATGGCCGGTAACCGAGCGAACGGCCGATAACTGAATGCTGAAAACCCCACCGATAACCGAGTTGGCCGATAACCAAACCGGCCGGTAACCGGGGGTCCACTGTAGTTCATTACCACTGTAACTTGTTTAGCTGTCAAAAGTTTGCACTCCAGTCTCTGGACCCATTATGTGCCTCTGTAATGTTTTGACTACCTCCCACACCATGGGTACATGGTGCATAATAAAGATATTTTACTACTAACTAACTTAACTGACTCTTGTTCTTTCCACTGATAGTGCTAGCAAATCTTTCTTTCATTTCCTTTGCATCTTCTGTAATCTTTTATGTGGTTATCATGTCTCTTCTTTACCTCCCCTTAGTCAGTGATGTATGTTAAATGGCTGTGGTCTTTTTTCCTTACTCTTATTGTTAATGTACACAAACTGGAATGTTGAAGAAGACTCTGCTTTAGTAATTTTTTAAGATAACTTTATAGGTTAGCTAAGGTTTGTCAGGAAACAGAACAGTTTTTTTCTGATTTGGGTCTTAGTCACATGATGACCCACAGTTGGAGCTTTTGATCATTTGACTGAGGCCTTCCACTGGCCTTATAATGGTTATAATTACTGAATAACCATTAGAAGGATCATTAATTGACTTTGTAGTATACATATATTGTAGTTAAGAGCTTTTGTAACAAAGAGTATGGCTGTTTTAAAAATATCATATGCCTGTTTCTGTTTACAATTGTTTTTGCATTTTTCAGAAATATTTAGTCGAACAGAAAGAAAAAGAGCGCAATGACAGAAACTTTTCCCGGAAGTGTATTTACTGCAGTCAGATCATAGTTGGAGGTATGACCAACTGCTTCCATCACCTCACATTCCAACATGGGTTTTCCTTGGGCAATCCAGATAACATTGTGTTTGGTGCCAAGCTATTGGATATTTTACAAGAAAAATTGCTTAGGTAAGTATGCAGGTACAATATTTAAAAATCAGGGAAAGCTCTGTTGTAATCTAGGGACTACCGTTAAGGATTTACTTTCTTCAACCAAATTACAGAGGACTTGGGTACTCCAAATCTATTTTCTGACTTGACTTTCCTTAACCTCTCCCTCTCTGTCTCTCTGCTACCCAATTGCAGGTAATATTGGACATATCTGCCTATTTGCAGTTTTGAACTGCAGTATCATTGCCCCTCTGACAAAACAGTGGTGGAGTGAGTGATGGTGAAAGTGTTTCTTTTTTTGGGGGGATGCCCCACCTCAGTGAGAGATGGCTAGTTTGTTAAAAAAAATAATACTGGGCATACTGTTCTTGCAAACCAATGATTGATATGTGTAAATGTGTTACGATGCTCAGCTATTTATTTTTTTAATGGTATTTTCATAATGAAAAAAACAGCTAGTGTATATAAAAAATGTGGGACTGAGATATTTTAGGTCCTGAGTTTGGCTGTCAAAGAAGTTAGGAGTGGGGATAGTTTGAGAAACCAGTAGGAATACATGTGTTTTTGATTGGAGTGGGTTACGATCAGTGAGTTTTGAAATTTGATGTTCTGTGTATGAAGGAATTCAGGGAAATCTGGTTAGTCAGACTTCAACTCTAGAGGTGGGAATTACAGTGCGTGCACTCTGAAGAATGGCTGGGGATGTTGCGGTTTGGTGGTTCATTAGGTTTGTGATGTCATTGTATATCTGGAAAGACAGCTAGCATATGATTGATGGTGTCTGTTTTGTTACTTTGAGGCATCTGCTCTTGCTCAGAAACGGTCATTTTTTTAATTACTCTTTCATTTCAGTGTTAGTTGCTCTCTTTCTAAACTTGAGTTTTCATTTATAGGAGTAAAGGGACTGTGAACCATGTCAGTATTGCTCTAGGACCACAATGGAAATAAGTCACTTTGTCTGACTTTTTTTCTGGGTTATCCTAGGTAATTTAAATTATGTATGATAATTGTGCTTATGTGTACCTGTACCTAAATAAACTTACTTTGTAAATGATGGAGTGCAAGTAAGAATCTGGAATTGAAGTAACATTTTGATCTTGTTTGAATTTGGGTGGAGTCTTAAAGCCTCTGATTACCTGTTTTTGACATAAATGGTAAAACATAGGAGAGAGAATTTCTTGGTCCTGAGTACAGTACCTTCATTACTTTTTGATTTTCAAGCTTTTCATTCATGCTGTTATTAATTTTACATAATTACTTATATGTATATGCAGTATCTCCATAGACAAGTGGAAAATAATCCTTCCTTTGTAAGCCACGCATGTTGTAAGAGGCGACTGCCTTGGTGGGAGACAGCTGGTGTGTTGAAAAAAAAAAAAACATTGAAACAGGTATGGTTAATTTCCTATAAATAATCATTATATATAAATTAGTTAGATCTAATTGTGAAAGTTGTTTAAAATGTAGAATGTATCAGTATGTAGGTACGTTCTCCATTTTAAACTTTTCTCGTTTAATATACATGTAATTTCAGTACTCTAGCATGGAATTTTTTCCACTTTGTTTCTGGACAATAACTTAAGATTCTCTCATCCGACTTGTTTCAACCATAATTTGTGTCATGACATCATATGAAATGGATGCTAAGTTTCGGGTGATGTTGCTATCCTATGATTGCTTTGGGAAGGGACTTTTTTATTTGATTAACTTGCAAAATTTTCCAATACAACCCAGTTTCATCAGCACTGTAAATTTGGAAAAAGTTGTAAATGCACTGACAGATATTGTCATATGGGAGGGGGGGGGAATAAATGAAATATGTAGAGGGAAAATGAGGAAGGGAGGAGCTACCAGTGCCAGGTAATGTGTGTGAGATGCAGCAGAGGCTACTCTGCTGCACCTCACTTCACACTACCGGTAAGCTTCACTCACTCCCACCTCCATTTGACTCACTTTTAACCAATAATAATGAAATGAAGATAAAGACAGAGACAGTTAATATACAGTGGACCCCCGCCTTATGATATTAATCCGTTCCTTTGAGCTCATCGTAAGCCGAAATTATCGTTAGCTGAATTAATTTTCCCCATAAGAAATAATGGAAATTAAATTAATCTGTTCCTGACACCCCAAAGTATGAAAAAAAATATTTTTTTACAACATGAAATATTAATTTTAATACACACAAACTGAAGAAGACATGCACAATTACTACTCTACTAAGAATAGAATACATGACACTTACCTTTATTGAAGATCTGGTGATGATTGATGGGATGGGAGGAGGGGAGAGTGTGGAAGTTATTGTTTAGAAGGGAAATCCCCTTCCATTAGGACTTAAGGTAGCAAGTCCTTTTCCGGGGTTACTTCCTTTCTTCTTTTAATGCCACTAGGACCAGCTTGAGAGTCACTGGACCTCTGTCGCACAACAAATCTGTCCATAAAGCTCTGTACCTCCTGTTCCTTGAAGACTTACTTAAAATGGGCCATAACATTGTCATTGTACAGGTTGCCAACACGGCTTGCAGTAGCTGTGTCAGGGTGATTTCCATCCGTAAAAGTTTGCAGTTCAACCCACTTTGCACACATTTCCTTAATCTCTTTTTTCAATTCCATACTAATTCTTGCCCTTTTTACCACAGGGATGGCACTAGAAGCTTTCTTGGGGTCCATGGTGACTTATTTTGCAGTTACAAGCACTAAAAAAAACCATACCACGGGTGGGGATAGAACCCGCGATCTGAGAATCTCAAAACTCCAGACTGTCGCGTTAGCCACTGGGCCAGCTAGCCACAATAAGATTCGTCCAACTAGGTATATTTCTACACCATAGGAAGGTTAGCATAGGCACCACTGTGACCACAAATGCAAGTTTTTACAGACGAATCTCCAGCTAGCGTGGCCATGACGAACTCTAGTTGGACGAATCTTATTGTGGCTAGTTGGCCCAGTGGCTAATGCGACGGTCTGGAGTTTTGAGATTCTCAGATCGCGGGTTCTATTCCCGCCCGTGGTATGGTTTGTTTGTAATCGTGTCATTACGATTTCATAAGTCATATTAACGGCTTTGAGGGGACTTGAGCTAGAGTTTGTCACGGCCACGCTAGCTGGAGATTCGTCTGTAAAAACTTGCATTTGTGGTCACAGTGGTGCCTATGCTAACCTTCCTATGGTGTAGAAATATACCTAGTTGGATGAATCTTATTGTGGCTAGCTGGCCCAGTGGCTAACACGACTGTCTGGAGTTTTGAGATTCTCAGATCGCGGGTTCTATCCCCGCCCGTGGTATGGTTTGTTTGCAATCGTGTCATTACGATTTCGTGAGTCATGTTAACATCTTTGAGGGGACTTGAGCTAGAGTTCGTCACGGCCATGTTAGCTGGAGATTCGTCTGTAAAAACTTACATTTGTGGTCACAGTGGTGCCTATGCTAACCTTCCTATGGTGTAGAAATACACCTAGTTGGACGAATCTTATTGTGGCAAGCTGGCCCAGTGGCTAACGCGACAGTCTGGAGTTTTGAGATTCTCAGATCGCGGGTTCTATCCCCGCCCGTGGTATGGTTTGTTTGCAATCGTGTCATTACGATTTCGTGAGTCAAGCACTAAAAACACTGGGATAATGTGAAATGTACCGAATGTATGCGTAGATGCGACCGCATTGGCTGGCTTGTAAACACTGGCACTGAGGCCACACGTGGGATGCGTCCTGGATGAATCATGTAAGGTGAGTTTTTTAACGTGAGGCGAGGCAAAATTTTTGCATTCAAATGCTTCGTATGGCGGATTTAATGTAACGCGATGCATTCGTAAGGCGGGGGTCCACTGTACAGTGGACCCCCAGATTACGTCGTCATTGGAATACATAATATTCAGAATAAGTAATATTTTTTCACCAAAATATTGGCTTGGTGATTGTCACTGAACTCTCTGTAAGTCATTCATCTGTATAAGTCGTCGGTATAAGTCATTCGTGTCCGTGCGGCCCGAACAACCCTGGCACTCCATGTACAGCCAGTGTACTATTATTTATCAGCCAGTGAGGATGATCCCACCCGTTCATACAATATATTTTGTATTATTCCATTCTTTTTAGTGCTTGCAACTGCTAAATAAGCTACCATGGGCCCAAAGAAAGTTCCTAGTACCAGCCAGCTCTTTGGTAAAGGGCTGAGAGAGAAGGGAGAATGTGCCTTTTTTCAGTGATTCTGCAGTATATATGATACTAAAACAGCAGGAGTCAATAAAGGCTGTAGCGCCAGCCAGTGATAAAGTGTAGCATTAACAGTGTAGCAAGTTAAGTGATTAATCGATAGAAAAAGGACAGCACAAAACTGACTCCTCCATTGTTGTTGGAGGTATGTAGGGCTACTGACTAAGACTGCCGCCTCTGCTGCCTCTTGCTGCCACCTTCACCACCACTATGTAAGGCTTATCTTTCAGTGGCCCTAATACACCCAACAGCAAACAACACACCACCACTTGTGGCATTCTTAATGCCATATTTTATTCATTCTAGAGTATATATCATGTTTCTATGTTATTAATATTGTTTATTATGTCATATGAGATGAATTGTGCTAGGTAAATAAGTCATAGTGTCATACTGAAAGACTATCTTGTCCTGTCTCCCAACACAATTACCAACATACGCCAGAAACAGACCTCTCTGGAACACTTTTTTGAGCGACAGGGGTCCAGTGACTCTCAAGCAGATCCTAGTGGCATTAAAAAACAAAGAAGGGAAGTAACCCAGGATAAGGACTTGGTACATAAAGTCTTTAACCTTCCAAATAATTGTAAACTCCTCCATCCTCTCCCCTCCTCCCGTCTTCAATACATCACCATGTCTTCAATAAAGGTAAGAGTGATATTATTTTATTCTTCATGTATCATTGTCTTCTCTGTAGGTAAATGTATATTTCATGTAGAAAACTTTTTTTTTTTTAATACTTTTGGGTATCTGAAACAAATTAATTGGATTTCCATTATTTCTTATGGAGAAAATTAATTCGGAATTCGTCAGATTCGGGTTTACATAGTTACTCTCTCTGGAATGGATTAATTATGAAAACCGGGGGTCCACTGTATTATTCTACTCTATTACAGTTTATTAATACTCATACAGTGGACCCCCGCATAACGATATTAATCCGTTCCTGAGAGCTCATTGTTATGCGAAATTATCGTTATGCGAATGAATTTTCCCCATAGGAAATAATGGAAATCAAATTAATCCGTGCAAGACACCCAAAAGTATGAAAAAAAATTTTTTACCACATGAAATATACATTTTCCTACACACAATGAGAAGGATACATGCACAATAGTAGAGTAGTACATGCACACTATATATTGTGCATGTACTACTCTACTAAATGAAGAATAAATGACACTTACCTTTATTGAAGATGCAGCAATGACTGATGAGACACTGTGTCCTGGGAGTGCCTTTTCCTCCTGAGTACTGTAGGTCCTGTTTGGCATTTTCTTCCAGAACAGGCCTTATCACACTGTGTATGCCACTACGATTCTTAAATCTCTCAAACCAACCTTTGCTGGCTTTAAATTCACCAATATGAGCACTAGTTCCAGGCGTTTTTGCCTGTTCACCTGGGTGTTAGTGGACTGGTGTGGGTTGCATCCTGGGAGACAAGATTAAGGACCCCAATGGAAATAAGTTAGACAGTCTTCAATGACACTGACTTTTTTGGGTTATCCTGGGTGGCTAACCCTCTGGGGTTAATTGTTTCTTGGTATTCTCAATAAGCCACACCAACAACAGCAGCGCTACAGCAGCAGCAGCAGCAGCTGACAGTGCTACAGCAGCAGCTGACAGTGCTACAGCAGCAGCAGACGGTACTACAGCAGCAGCAGCAGCAGTAGACGGTACTACAGCAGCAGCAGCAGCTGACGGTGGTACAGCAGCAGCTGACAGTGCTACAGCAGCAGCAGCAGCTGACAGTGCTACAGCAGCAGCAGCAGCTGACAGTGCTACAGCAGCAGCAGCAGCAGCTGACAGTTCAGCAGCAGCAGCAGCAGCTGACAGTTCAGCAGCAGCTGACAGTGCTACAGCAGCAGCAGACGATGCTACAGCAGCAGCAGACAATGCTACAGCAGCAGCAGATGATGCTACAGCAGCACCAATATACTAGCCCCCCTTAAATCAGGGATAATCACAGATAGCACTACAGACCACTACCCTACCTTCCTCCTGACAAACATTAGTAAACCACCACTTGAATACAACAAAGTCTCATTTAGACTCCATGACGAGGCCTCAATAAGGAAGTTCACAGCTGACCTAGAGACTGTTGATTGGCCTACAGAATTCTCCAAGGCCAATGGTATTGATGACTGGACAGACATCTTTCTTAACAAATTACTTAGACTATACAACAAACATTGTCCTATAAAAACAAAACAGATCACAAACAAATGGCTTGGTTGCCCATGGCTAACCAGCACCATTCTGAAATCCATTGACAAGAAACACCAATATGAAAAGCAATATAGACAGGGCTTAATACACAAAGATATTCTTAAACACTATTCATCAGCTCTCACCAAAGTAATAAAAAAAGCCAAACAACTATACTACTCCAGTAGATTCACAGACAGTAGAGGAGATATAAAAAAGACCTGGAAAACACTCTCTCAGATTCTAGGGACCCACAAACTGAGAAAAACCAAGAATATTGTCCTAACTAAACCTAATGAAACACCACTACATCCCACTGACACAGCTAACAAGATAAACGACTTCTTCTCAAACATAGGATCTAATCTCGCCAGTAAAATCCCACATACCAATGCCCATGCCGGGGACTACCTAGATGGAAATTTCCCTAATTCCTTCTATCTTGCACCAACTGAGCCCACGGAAGTCATTGAGATCATAAAGTCACTTAAAAATAACTCGGGGAATCTGTCTCATGTCCCACCATTACTGTACAAGCGAGCGGCCCATGTCCTTTCGCATGCTATTTCATTACTTTTTAACAAGTCAATAGAGACTAGCACCTTCCCGAAACTACTCAAGATGGCAAGGGTTACACCAATACATAAAGGTGGTGACCCTACAGACTTAAACAACTATAGGCCAATATCTAACTTACCATTGCTATCCAAAATCATTGAGAAACTTGTGCACAGGAGACTGTATTCATTTATAACGGCTCAAAACATACTCAACCCCTGCCAGTTTGGATTCAGGAAAAATAAAAGCACTAATGATGCAATCATAAAAATGCTAGATCTGCTTTACACAGCACTGGAAAATAAGGAATATCCACTAGGAATTTTTATTGACCTAAGAAAAGCTTTTGACACAGTAAACCACGAAATCCTACTCCACAAACTTGACCACTACGGTATAAGAGGCCATGCGCTTGCTTATTTCAAATCTTACATTACTAATAGGTATCAGTACGTCACCATTAAAGACACAGCATCAGCAACACGGCCACTTGATACTGGAGTTCCGCAGGGAAGTGTCCTTGGTCCCCTGCTCTTCCTCATATACATCAATGACCTTCCAAACGTATCCCAACACCTAAAACCCATTCTCTTTGCTGATGACACGACTTATGTCATCTCTCACCCTAATCTTGCCACCCTTAACACCATTGTGAATGAGGAGCTGATTAAAATATCGACTTGGATGACAGCCAATAAACTTACGCTTAACACTGACAAAACTTACTATATTATGTTTGGTAGCAGAGCAGGAGATGCACAAATTAACATTAAGATTGACAACACTCTAATTACCAGAAATAATGGGGGAAAATTCTTAGGCTTATACCTTGACAATAACCTGAATTTCAGCACCCATATCCAGCATATAGCCAAAAAAGTATCCAAAACGGTTGGGATCCTCTCCAAGATACGATACTACGTGCCGCAAAATGCCCTTTTCACACTATACCACTCACTTATCCATACCTCACCTATGCTATTTGTGCTTGGGGATCAACTGCAGCAACACACCTAAAGCCAATAATAACCCAACAAAAAGCTGCAGTAAGAATAATCACTAAATCCCATCCCTGGCAGCACACCCCCCCACTCTTTAAAGATCTAAACTTACTCCCAGTTCAGTACATCCACACTTACTACTGTGCAATCTATATTTACAGGGCCTTAAACTCTAATATCAACCTTGACCTTAAACGCTTTCTTGATAGTTGTGACAGAACCCACAGGCATAACACCAGAAACAAACATCTCTACGACATTCCCCGTGTCCGACTAAACCTTTACAAAAATTCTATGTATGTCAAAGGCCCTAAAATTTGGAATACCCTACCTGAGAACTCTAGAACTGCAGACACATTCATCACCTTCAAAACTACCATTAGAAAACATCTTATCTCCCTGATACACCCCGTCAACTAACTTCACGAATACCACCTGGTGGTTCACACTTACACTCGCTCACTCATTTGACCATAAACAGAAATATTAATCTCAGTCTTAAAATAATGAATCCTGTGATACTCCAATACTGAAACTGTATACTGTGCCAAAACAAAAGCATTCACATTGCTAAACTCACAAAATAGTATTTAGTCACTTAGCCATAATACCAACTTACCTCATAATTTGTAATATTTTACATTTAAGAATAAAACTAAGTATGCCCGAAATGCCTAGCCATGCTAAGCGTTCTAGTGGTACACTCTGTAATCTCAGTTTTACTACATGTAAACCAAACAATAACCAAATTTCTGTAAACTCAGCATTGTAATCCTTATAGAGAATAAACTAAACTAAAGTATTTCGATAATATTTCTCACCCTTTTTACCACAGGGTTGGCACTAGAAGCTTTCTTGGGGCCCATGGTCACTTATTTTGCAGATAAAATCACCAAAAACGCTGTAATAATACGAAATGTTACGATTGTATGCTTGGATGTTACCGCGGAGGCTGGCTTGTAAACAATGCCACCGGCGGAACATGTGAGGCTGGCTCAGGCCGCACATTAGACGCGTCTCGGACGAATAGTGTTGAGCGGGTTTTTTAGCGGTATGCGAGGCAAAATCTTAGCGATAAAATGTATCGATATGCGGATTTAACGTTATGTGATGCCAACGGTATGCGGGGGTCCACTGTACAATAATATACAGTAGGGCCCTGCTTTATGGCATTCCACTAATATGGACATTTCAAATTATGACCAAAATTCGCTATACGGCTCCCCCCACCTGATTTTCTAATACGGTCATTACGCCGCACCTGGTTTGTTTACATTCTCCGTGAGCTCCTTAAGCACCACTATGTCTGGAAACTCCAAAATTTCAAGTGTTTTTAAGAGTTATTTCATATTTTTTATTTACTTTGAGAGTATACTTATGTATACCTGTATCTAAATAAACTTAACCCTTTCAGGGTCCAAGGCCCAAATCTGGAGTCACGCACCAGTGTCCAAGAATTTTCAAAAAAAAAATTTGTTATTTTTTCTTATGAAATCGTAGAGAATCTTTTTGTGAAGGTAATAAAACAAAAAGTACGAAATTTGGTGGAAAATTGACGAAATTATGCTCTCGCGAATTTTGATGTGTCAGCGACATTTACGAATCGGCGATTTTGCCGACTTTGACTCCCATTTTAGGCCAATTACATTATTCCAATCAACCAAATTCTTAGCTATTTCACTAGTATTACTTCTATTCTATCGATTGAGCACAAGAAATCGCCAAGTCAACTGTTTCAACTACAAAATAAAGTGATTGGAAATTGTTAATTTGGCCAATTTAACACAAAGTTCAAAATATTCCAATTTCAAAATAGGGTCCAGAATAGACAATGTAGGCATTCCTGGCACTAAACTAACGTTTCCTCTGTTCATTAGTTATGTTTTGAGGCTTTACAAATAAATTCCATTTTGATTTTTTATTCACATAATGAATTTTTATTCACACCAAAAAATAGAAGATTTACTGTTATGCAATACTGTAATAATTGTATAAATATCATCACCATATTTGTGAATGTATATTAGACCCACCAGCTGACGTGTATTAGACGTGTGAGGTCGTTTGTTTACTCTTGAATATCGGCAAAAATTTAACATTTCCGCTACTTTGAGCTCAGTTTCAAGCCATTTCCAGTGCTAAAACCAATCAAAATCATCTCTATTTCTGTAATATGTCTTCCATTCTATCAAATGAGACCAAGAAATCGCAAATACAACTATAAAAAACATACGAAAAAACACTGCAAAGTTGCTGTTTTAATCGAAAAATCATGATTTAAGTTTTTTTCTCTCATTATACACAGTGTGCTGCAGGATCTGTTTTATGTGGTGCACACATACTACATTGATGTATTCTCTCATATCTAGGCCCAAATGTACCACTCACAGTTTATCAGAGTGAGCTGAGCTCATGGCGTAGATCTACGGTTTGGACCCTGAATGTAAAGCCGTAGATCTACGGGACGGACCCTGAAAGGGTTAAACACTGTCCTGGCAAGCAGGTACACATTAAAATCAGTAAGTGTGTCTTATGTCTCATGACACCATATTAGTAATGATAATAATAATAATCAATGAGTCTCGTTAACCCCTTGACTGTTGCAACCCCAAATCCTGAGGTGTCTCCTGGTGTCACAAAATTTAAAAAAAAAAAATTTATTTTCTCATGAAATGATAAGAGAATCTTTTCCCGATGGTAATGACACCAAAAGTACGAAATTTGATGGAAAACTTACGGAATTATGCTCTCGTGAAGCTAGCGACCTCAGCGATATTAATGAATAGCCGATTTCGCCCACTTTGAGCCTTATTTTCGGCTAATTCCATTGTTCAAGTCGACCAAACTCAAAACTATTTCTTTAGAACTCTGTTTGTTCTGTCGACTGAGTACAAGAAACCGTCCATTTACCGATTTCAACTACCAAATACGTGTATAGTGGTCAGAAATTGGCAATTTGGCCAATTTCATGCAAATTAAAAAAATATGCCAATTTCAAAATAGGGTCCAGAATGAACAATGCAGACATTCCTGGTTCTAAAATAACATTTTCTTTGTTCATCAGTCACATCTCGAGGCCCCTCTCATATTACTCTTGCTTTCTATTTTGAATTTTTATTCAAACAAAAAATAGAAGATCTACTGTTATGCAGACTGCTGTAGTATTGTAATAATTGTATAAATAATGTCAACACATTCATGACTGCATATTAGAATGGCTACTTGGACATTTATTGCAAAATGACATCATTTGTTTACTTTTGAACATCGGCAAAAATCAAACATTCCTCTACTTTTCATAGTAAAACCAATCAAATCACCTATATTTCTATATGTTTTCCATTCTATCAAATGAGACCAAGAAAATGAGAATACAACAATAAATACTATACAATAATAGACCACAAAGACGGCGTTTTAATTAAAAGAATGGTCGAAATTTTCTTTTCTCATTATGCATTGCATGCTGCAGGATTTTTTTTTATATGGTGCACACTGACTACACAGATCCATTCTCTCACATGTGGGCCTACCAGCTTTCTCCTGCTTGATTTGAAGCCGCTAGAATTTATGAGTATATATATACGTCAAACACGGTGGCTCGTAAGACATATATATGTATATGACCGAAGCAGTCAAAGAGTTAAATATTACGTTAATATAGATTAACCCTTTCAGGGTCCGTCCCGTAGATCTACGGCTGGTCGGTGAGTGTCCAAACCGTAGATCTACGCCAAAATTCTAGCGCCGTCAAATTTAGCGCGAAAGCGCTCATAGGCCTACATATGAGAGAATGGGTCTGCGCCGTGGGTGTGCGCCGTAAACAAAAAATCTAGGCGCCTGCATAGCATTGTGGGAACGCCGGCTCAGTCACCCTTGTTCACCATGTCTCGTCGCAAGTCAGCTCTCACTCCCCGGAAAATTGGGACTCTCCTCTTCCTGTCTGATAGTTCTGACACTGATGGAAGTGGAAATGAAGACGAATTCTACGGCTTTGATAAGTTAGTGACCGAAAATAATGACCAGGATATCGATAATAGTGCAGAAAACCCCGACGATCCTCGACCTTCTACCTCTGGTGTGGGCACTCGTGACTCACGGTCGGGTGTTCCTAAACGTAAGAGAAAACTAATATTTTCCCGTGGCCTGGCCTCTGACTTCAGTAATGACGATGATTCTGACGTGGATTGTGATTTTATTGCGCTCGACGATCATTCGAGTAGTGATAGTGAGGAAACATATTCACCAGTGAAGCGTCGGTATGTTCGCCGCCGCATGCGCTCGGGTAGTGTACCCTATGCTGTGCCCAGGGGACGGAGTACATCCCGGAGTACATCCCGGAGTACATCCCGTGGCCCTACACCCGTTTTAGGTAGTGATAGTGAGGATGATGTGGCTACACTTGGCATGGATGGGCCACAGACATCAGTGGATGGTGTTAGTGGGGCTGGTGGTGGTAGTGGCACCGCCATGCGTGACTCGCTGTGCCACGCGGGAACCCACGCTGCTGACTCGTCAGTTCAAGGACAAAGCGGAGCGTCACCCACCAGCCCGCCACAACCACCCGTACAACCAGCCTATGATGTCCAGTATCCACCAGCAAACCGTATCTGGGATTGGCAGCAAAATCCCAATTTTGTTCCCAGCCCTCACCACTTTGATGACTCGCAAAGTGGAATTCTACCTACCTGTCCCCTTGGAACCACGGCCAATGAACTGGAATTCTTTGAATTATTCTTTGACCAGCCATTGATGGAAATTATTGTCAGGGAAAGTAATAAGTATTTTCAGTACACCATGGCAAATACGATCTTATCACCACAGTCAAGACTACACAGGTGGAAAGAGACGACTGTTGCAGAAATGTATTTGCTTTTTGCAACAATAATGCTTATGCCTCACGTCTATAAGCATAATATAAAAGCATACTGGTCCACAGATCGGCTAATTTGTACCCCATCCTTCAGTGAAATAATACCAGTGAACAGGTTTATCTTACTGTTACGTATGTTGCACTTCTCTGACAAAACCAGGCCTGACAGAAGTGACAGGTTATACAAGATTAGAAATGTTTTCATGTATCTCAAACAAAAGTTCAGGATATACTTTTATCCATTCAAGAATCTTGTAATTGACGAGTCTTTGATTTTGTTCAAAGGTAGACTGTCATTCAAGCAGTATATACCGAGCAAGAGGAACCGCTTTGGTATAAAATTGTTTGTACTCTGTGATTGTGACAGTGGCCTGGTGTTGGATATTGTTGTATACACGGGTAGTAAAACATTGAAAGATACCAAGATGTTATTGGGTATATCAGGTGACGTAGTGAGAAACATGATGGCACCTTATCTTGGTAAGGGCCATACATTATATACCGATAACTGGTACACAAGCCCATTACTCAGTGATTTCATGCGAGTGAACAAGACAGATGTGTGTGGCACAGTGCGTTCTAATCGTAAACATATGCCCAGGCTCAACGCAGGTGTTCGTGGTGATGACGTGCAGGTGTTTACTGCCAATGACATCATGGCATTACGGTGGCATGACAAACGAGATGTCACATTGTTGACAACCATTCACCGTAATGAAATGCAAGACAGTGGCAAAGTTGATCGAGTGACTAATGAACGTATTCGAAAACCAGTGACAGTGATTGATTATACACAAAACATGCGCTTGGTTGACAAGTGTGACATGCAGATTGGTTTTGTTGACTGTGTTCGTAAGAGTTACAAGTGGTACATGAAACTTTTCTTCCATCTCATGGACATTTCAATGCTGAATGCATATAATATGTACCAAATAAAGACTGGTAACAGACCACCGTATGGTGAATTTTGTTTGTCTGTTGTCAGACAACTCATAATGAAGTACCAGGTAACAACACCTGCAATACAACATGGTCCTCGAATTCATCACAATATACCCAAGCGTTTGAGAAGAGAAGGTGATCATTTCATAATACAGCTTCCTTCAACTCAAAAGAAATTTGCTCAGAAGAGATGCATTGTCTGTGCACAAACAAAACGACGGCAACAAAGACGCAAAGACACTCGGTTTATGTGTGAGGAATGTAAGGTGCCTCTGTGCATGGTGCCTTGTTTCAAGGAGTTCCACAAGCTCCAGCAGTTCTAAAACCATGTCCAGTGATTGTAAATATGTAAATATATGATAGAACATTAGTATTATACAATATTTGTGCATGTTTATTGTAATAAACAACAGTGGTAAACAATAATATGATAATAACTTTAGTGCGGTTATTGTGTTCAATACAGTGAGTTTATATATATACATTATATACAGTATTGGTCTCTCAGGCCCCAAATGTTAGTAGGAATAGAAAAAAATTGGAAAAGAAAAGAAAAAACAACTAAAACAACAAAATAATATAATACGCGTATGTGGAATTCGTCGATGTTGCCGCCACCACATCATTTTCTACAAACTTCTTGGCACTGTATCTCGGTAAGTACTGATCAGATTCTAATTTTTTTTGTTTTATTACCTTCACAAAAATATGCTCTTTAATTCTGTAAGAAAAAATAATTTTTTTTTTTTTCAAAATTTCTTGGACACTGGTGCGTGACTTCAGATTTTGGCCTTGGACCCTGAAAGGGTTAAATTGTATTTGCGATTTCTTGGTCTCATTTGATAGAATGGAAGACATATTACAGAAATAGAGATGATTTTGATTGGTTTTAGCACTGGAAATGGCTTGAAACTGAGCTCAAAGTAGCAGAAATGTTAAATTTTTGCCAATATTCAAGAGTAAACAAACGACCTCACATGTCTAATACATGCCAGCTGGTGGGTCTAATATGCATTCACAAATATGGTGATTATATTTATACAATTATTACAGTATTGCATAACAGTAAATCTTCTATTTTTTTGGTGTGAATAAAAATTCATTATGTGAATAAAAAATCAAAATGGAATTTATTTGTAAAGCCTCAAAACATAACTAATGAACAGAGGAAATGTTAGTTTAGTTCCAGGAATACCTACATTGTTTATTCTGGACCTTATTTTGAAATTGGAATATTTTGAACTTTGTGTTAAATTGGCCAAATTAACAATTTCCAATCACTTTAATTTGTAGTTGAAACAGTTGACTTGGCAATTTCTTGTGCTCAATCGATAGAAGTAATACTAGTGAAATAGCAAAGAATTTGATTGACAGAATAATGTAATTGGCCTAAAATGGGAGTCAAAGTCGGCAAAATCGCTGATTCGTAAATATCACTGACACATCAAAATTCGCAAGAGCATAATTTCGTCAATTTTCCATCAAATTTCGTACTTTTTGTTTTATTACCTTCACAAAAAGATTCTCTACCATTTCATAAGAAAAATAGTGAGGTTTTGACCGAAACTAATGACCATAATATCGGTAATAGTGAAGAAAACCCAGACGACCCTCAGCCTTCCACCTCTGGTGCTGGGCCCTCGTGTTCACGTTCAGTTGTTCCAGAACCCAAGAGGAAACTTCTATTTTCCCAAATCCCAGACTCAGATGAGAGCATGGGTGATGATAGTGATAGTGAATATGAACTACAAGCTCTTCAAACTAGTTCCAGTAGTGATAGTGAAGTGCAATATTCCCCAGTGAAGCGTCAGTATATACTACGATATATGCGCTCTGGAAGTGTGCCATATGTTATACCAAGGGGAAGGAGTGTATCTCGGAGTACATCCCGTGGCTGTACAACAGGGACAGACAGTGAAAATGACGAAGATACTGTTGCAGTTGGGATGGAAAATGTGCGTGGTGGTAGTGGTGCCGGCGGTGAGGCACCAGCAGTGGGCCATGCTGCCACCCACGCTGCCAGCCACGCCGCTGCCTCAGCTGATCTAGAACAAAGGCCACCATCCCCCACTCCCCCACCACACCAGCCTCCACAACCACAACCTCCACAACCACAACCTCCACAACCACAACCACCTGTCATTGTCCAGTACCCACCAGCAGACCGCACCTGGGATTGGCAGGAAGCTGTCAATTTTGTTCCAAATCCCCACCAGTTTGATGGCAGCCAAAGTGGAATACGGCCATCTTGTGCACTTGGGAACAATGCCACTGAACTGGAATGTTTCGAGTTATTCTTTGACGAACCACTGATGAAAAGTATTGTCATGGAAAGCAACACATACTACGAGTACACCATGGCAAACACAATACTTTCACCAAAATCACGTCTACACCAATGGAAGGAGGCAACTGTGGCTGAGATGTATCTTTTCTTTGCCACAATAATGCTTATGCCACATGTGTATAAGCACAAAGTGAAATCATACTGGTCAACAGACCCCCTGATTGCAACACCAGGTTTCAGTGATATAATGCCAGTGAATCGATTTGTGCTAATGTTACGTATGCTTCACTTCTCAGATAAAACCAGGCCTGACAGAACTGACAGGTTATATAAGATTAGGAATGTGTTTGTGTATCTGAAACAGAAATTCAGTACTCATTTTTATCCCTTCAGGAAGCTTGTAATTGACGAGTCTTTGATTCTGTTCAAAGGAAGACTCTCTTTCAAGCAGTACATACCAAGCAAGAGGAAACGCTTTGGTATAAAGTTGTTTGTGCTTTGTGATTGTTACAGTGGTCTGGTATTGGATATTATTGTGTACACTGGAAGTTATACATTGCAAAATACCAGGAAGTTATTGGGCATCTCAGGTGATGTGGTTCGAACAATGATAGAACCATACCTTGGTAAGGGGCATATATTATATACAGATAACTGGTACACAAGCCCCTCACTCAGTGATTTTTTGCGAGTGAACATGACAGATGTGTGTGGCACAGTGCGTGCAAATCGAAAACATATGCCCAGGTTTGATGCTGGCACTCGCAGAGGTGAGGTGCAGGCGTTTGCTGCCAATGACATCATGGCATTTCGGTGGCATGACAAACGAGATGTCACACTGTTGTCATCAATTCACCCTAATGAAATGGCAGACAGTGGCAGGCAGCATAGAGAGAGAAATGAACCCATTCTAAAACCTGCAGCTGTGATTGATTACACCTTCAACATGCATTCAGTGGACAAATGTGACATGCAGATTGGGTTTGCTGATTGTGTTCGCAAGAGTTATAAGTGGTACATCAAACTGTTTTTCCATCTTCTGGACATTTCCATGCTCAATGCTTATAATATGTATAAGATGAGCACCAGAAACAAACCACAGTACGGCGAATTCTGTTTGTCTGTCATCAGACAAATAGTATTCAAGTACCAAGGAAATGCACCTGCAATTGACCGCCCACCAAATTATCAACAACTACCTGCTCGTCTGAAGCATGGTGATCACTTCCTGGTAAAACTGCCTGCTACTGCTTTGAAGAAAAAGGCTCAGAAGAGGTGTTACGTCTGTTCACATACAAAAAAACGCCCACGACAACGCAGAGACACTCGTTTTATGTGTGAGGAGTGCAAAACTCCACTGTGCATGACACCATGTTTCAAAGAGTTCCACAGGCTGCAGAACTTCTAGAAACATGTCCTGTGACTGTATATGTGTATATAAAATATAGAAAAATAGTAATAAACAACATTTCATATTGTTTGTTTGTGTAAATATTTTCTGTAAACAAAATAATGACAACAGTGTTTACGCCCTTATTGTGTAGTATTGAAAAAGAAATAACTTACAAAATACTGATCATGTTGGCCTCAGAGGCCATAAAAGTTACTCAGAAAAAGAAAAATTGAAAAAAAATTGAAAATAGTACATAAAAAAGTAAATAGAAAAATACCGGGTGACGGCAGTCGGCGATGTTACCATATGTTGTTCAATTTTGGCAAATTTCACACCTCCATATCTCGGTAAGTATTGACGCTAAAATTTTTTTGTTTAGCCTATAATGTTTAGAAAAAATACTCTATTTTTTCATAAGAAAAAATAATTTTTTTTTTTTGAAATTTGGCCGACCCTGAGAACGAGTTTCGGAGAGGGCCTGTCGACCCTCAAAGGGTTAAGGGTTAAGGTAAGTAATGAGTGAACTGTATACTATGCATTTTATCGCTCTGGGAGGCTTAAGTGTCATAGAATATTATGTGTGGGCGGGGTGGCCTGATATGGTAGCCTGGCTGACTACCATACATACCACACTAGATTTCTTAAAATAAATACTATTCATCTCACCCTAGATTATGAAGGTAAGTAATGAGTGTACTGTATGTGTATTTTACTTTTTTATTGTTTTTTTAATGCCTAGTTCTATTGCTAACTTAATATATGTTAGTGTAAACTTGTTTTCTAGCATTTATACAAATTTATAAGTGGAAAAAAGGGTGTTCCACTTTACGGCGATTTCCACTTTACGCAGGTAGCCTGGAACCTAACCTCTCATGTAAGTGGGGCTCTACTGTATTTGGGGAAAAGAAGAAAGTGATTTGATATTGAGGTAAATGGGGATGGTATACAGATTATTTAAGACTGATCATAATTTAGCTGACAAAATCAGTATAAGCTTACAGTATATAGTAGGTAGGACCATTTAGAAATTAGAAGAAAATTCAGATGGGTTTGTGTACATATACGTATGTGCACATGCATGTGTAGTGTGACCTAAGTGTAAGTAGAAGTAGCAAGATATACCTGCCTCATATACCTGTGTATTTATTTTATTATTTTATTATCACACTGGCCGATTCCCACCAAGGCAGGGTGGCCTGAAAAAGAAAAACTTTCACCATCATTCACTCCATCACAGTCTTGCCAGAAGGGTGCTTTACACTACAGTTTTTAAACTGCAACATTAACACCCCTCCTTCAGAGTGCAGGCACTGTACTTCCCATCTCCAGGACTCAAGTCCGGCCTGCCAGTTTCCCTGAACCCCTTCATAAATGTTACTTTGCTCACACTCCAACAGCATGTCAAGTTGTGTACGAATGGTATATAATACCGACAAGATGAGAGTAAGACACATGTGCAACATCTGGGTATCTTTATTGTAGACGTTTCGCCATCCAGTGGCTTTATCAATACAAATTCCAGGACATAACTTGAAGACAGTAGAACTATGTACAGAAGATGAGGTAATCAGTCCCTCAACCTAGGAGTAGGTGCGAACAGCACCATAGTCGTGGAGATTCTGAAGCAGAAGAAAGAATCCTGGCGTTCATATAGTAACGTCAGGTGAAGCAGACGAGGGCAAATTCACTGGTAGGCGGGATTCCCCAGTGGAAGTAGGTCCTTCCCAAAGAGATGGGTTAGTTGTAGTAGTAATTGTCGTAGTCGTGAAGGTTATGTACATGTCCTCAGAATTAAGATTCCATGATGTTGCAGTGTCTGACAAGTTGTGTACGAATGGTATATAATACCGACAAGATGAGAGTAAGACACATGTGCAACATCTGGGTATCTTTATTGTAGACGTTTCGCCATCCAGTGGCTTTATCAATACAAATTCCAGGACATAACTTGAAGACAGTAGAACTATGTACAGAAGATGAGGTAATCAGTCCCTCAACCTAGGAGTAGGTGCGAACACCACCATAGTCGTGGAGATTCTGAAGCAGAAGAAAGAATCCTGGCACTCATACAGTAACGTCAGGTGAAGCAGACGAGGGCAAATTCACTGGTGGGCGGGATTCCCCAGTGGAAGTAGGTCCTTCCCAAAGAGATGGGTTAGTTGTAGTAGTAGTTGTCGTAGTTGTGAAGGTTATGTAAATGTCCTCAGAATTAAGATTCCATGATGTTGCAGTGTCTGACAAGTTGTGAAGGGTTTTGGGGAAAGGGCCTACTTCCACTTTGGGGAAACCCCCCAGTGAATTTCCTTTTGTCTGCCACCAGCGTTACTATATAAAGAGGAAATTTTTTTTCTTCTCTTTTAGAATCTCCCCCGACTATGGGGTTTTTCCCCCCCTCTAGGGTTAGGGCTATTCCTCTCTTTTACAAATTCTACTGTCTTTAAGTTATGTTTAAATTTTTTTAAAGCCCTGGA
Organism: Cherax quadricarinatus; assembly: GCF_038502225.1. Lineage (NCBI taxonomy): Eukaryota > Metazoa > Arthropoda > Malacostraca > Decapoda > Parastacidae > Cherax > Cherax quadricarinatus. The sequence goes on along the minus strand of NC_091377.1, from coordinate 12,832,872 downwards.
TGGCAAAGCTTTCTTAAAAAGCCCCGGGGGGTTTCACATGTGTCTATCTTTTGTATCCTCCAGTTTACCCAACTGTCGGGGTCTCAACATCATGGAATTAATTCGAGACATGTAAAAACCTTCACCTTTACAACCTTTTCTACCCCAAAAAACCCATCTTTTGGGAAAGGGCCCACTTTTCCCCTGGGAATCCCCCCCACCCCGTGGTTTTCCTTCTTTCGGCGTTATTATGGGGGATCCTTTGCTTTGAATCTCCCCGCTTTGGGGCGCCCCTTTTTCCCCCCGGGTTTAGGCTGAACCCACCTTTAAAAGGTTCTACTGTTTGTTTTTCGGGGTTTGTATTGATAAGGCCCCTGGATTTGGACGTCTAAATAAGGTCCCCGGTGTTTCCCTGTGTCTTTCTCTCTGTCCCAAAAAAATTTAAAAAACATTTGTCTCCATTCCTCCTATCAAACAGCTCCCATGCCTGCTGGAAGTCAAACCCCACCAAAACCTCCGCCTCCCTCCAACCTTTCCTAGGCCGACCCCTACCCCGCCTTCCTTCCACTACAGACTGATACACTCTTGAAGTTATTCTGTTTCGCTCCATTCTCTCCACATGTCCGAACCACCTCAACAACCCCTCCTCAGCCCTCTGGACAACAGTTTTGGTAATCCCGCACCTCCTCCTAACTTCCAAACTACGAATTCTCTGCATTATGTTCACATCACACATTGCTCTCAGACACGACATCTCCACTGCCTCCAGCCTTCTCCTCGCTGCAACATTCATCACCCATTCTTCACACCCATATAAGAGCGTTGGTAAAACTATACTCTCATACATTCCCCTCTTTGCCTCCAAGGACAAAGTTCTTTGTCTCCACAGACTCCTAAGTGCACCACTCACCCTTTTCCCCTCATCAGTTCTTTGATTCACCTCATCTTTCATAGACCCATCCACTGACACGTCCACTCCCAAATATCTGAATACATTCACCTCCTCCATACTCTCTCCCTCCAATCTGATATCCAATCTTTCATCACCTAATCTTTTTGTTATCCTCATAACCTTACTCTTTCCTGTATTCACTTTCAATTTTCTTCTTTTGCACACCCTACCAAATTCATCCACCAATCTCTGCAACTTCTCTTCAGAATCTCCCAAGAGCACAGTGTCATCAGCAAAGAGCAACTGTGACAACTCCCACTTTATGTGTGATTCTTTATCTTTTTAACTCCACGCCTCTTGCCAAGACCCTTGCATTTACTTCTCTTACAACCCCATCTATAAATATATTAAACAACCACGGTGACATCACACATCCTTGTCTAAGGCCTACTTTTACTGGGAAATAATTTCCCTCTTTCCTACATACTCTAACTTGAGCCTCACTATCCTCGTAAAAACTCTTCACTGCTTTCAGTAACCTACCTCCTACACCATACACCTGCAATATCTGCCACATTGCCCCCCTATCCACCCTGTCATACGCCTTTTCCAAATCCATAAATGCCACAAAGACCTCTTTAGCCTTATCTAAATACTGTTCACTTATATGTTTCACTGTAAACACCTGGTCCACACACCCCCTACCTTTCCTAAAGCCTCCTTGTTCATCTGCTATCCTATTCTCCGTCTTACTCTTAATTCTTTCAATAATAACTCTACCATACACTTTGCCAGGTATTTCAACAGACTTATCCCCCTATAATTTTTGCACTCTCTTTTATCCCCTTTGCCTTTATACAAAGGAACTATGTATGCTCTCTGCCAATCCCTAGGTACCTTACCCTCTTCCATACATTTATTAAATAATTGCACCAACCACTCCAAAACTATATCCCCACCTGCTTTTAACATTTCTATCTTTATCCCATCAATCCCGGCTGCCTTACCCCCTTTCATTTTACCTACTGCCTCACGAACTTCCCCCACACTCACAACTGGCTCTTCCTCACTCCTACAAGATGTTGTTCCTCCTTGCCCTATACACGAAATCACAGCTTCCCTATCTTCATCAACATTTAAGAATTCCTCAAAATATTCCCTCCATCTTCCCAATACCTCTAACTCTCCATTTAATAACTCTCCTCTCCTATTTTTAACTGACAAATCCATTTGTTCTCTAGGCTTTCTTAACTTGTTAATCTCACTCCAAAACTTTTTCTTATTTTCAACAAAATTTGTTGATAACATCTCACCCACTCTCTCATTTGCTCTCTTTTTAAATTGCTTCACCACTCTCTTAACCTCTCTCTTTTTCTCCATATACTCTTCCCTCCTTGCATCACTTCTACTTTGTAAAAACTTCTCATATGCTAACTTTTTCTCCCGTACTACTCTCTTCACATCATCATTCCACCAATCGCTCCTCTTCCCTCCCGCACCCACTTTCCTGTAACCACAAACTTCTGCTGAACACTCTAACACTACATTTTTAAACCTACCCCATACCTCTTCGACCCCATTGCCTATGCTCTCATTAGCCCATCTATCCTCCAATAGCTGTTTATATCTTTCCCTAACTGCCTCCTCTTTTAGTTTATAAACCTTCACCTCTCTCTTCCCTGATGCTTCTATTCTCCTTGTATCCCATCTACCTTTTACTCTCAGTGTAGCTACAACTAGAAAGTGATCTGATATATCTGTGGCCCCTCTATAAACATGTACATCCTGAAGTCTATTCAACAGTCTTTTATCTACCAATACATAATCCAACAAACTACTGTCATTTCGCCCTACATCATATCTTGTATACTTATTTATCCTCTTTTTCTTAAAAAATGTATTACCTATAATCTAAACCCCTTTCTAAACAAAGTTCAATCAAAGGGCTCCCATTATCATTTACACTTGGCACCCCAAACTTACCTACCACACCCTCTCTAAAAGTTTCTCCTACTTTAGCATTCAGGTCCCCTACCACAATACTCTCTCACTTGGTTCATAGGCTCCTATACATTCACTTAACATCTCCCAAAATCTCTCTCTCTCCTCTGCATTCCTCTCTTCTCCAGGTGCATACACGCTTATTATGACCCACTTCTCGCATCCAACCTTTACTTTAATTCACATAATTCTTGAATTTACACATTCATATTCTCTTTTCTCCTTCCATAACTGATCATTCAACATTACTGCTACCCCTCCCTTTGCTCTAACTCTCTCAGATACTCCAGATTTAATCCCATTTATTTCCCCCCACCGAAACTCCCCTACCCCCTTCAGCTTTGTTTCGCTTAGGGCCAGGACATCCAACTTCTTTTCATTCATAACATCAGCAATCATCTGTTTCTTGTCATCCGCACTACATCCACGCACATTTAAGCATCCCAGTTTTATAAAGTTTTTTCTTCTTCTCTTTTTTAGTAAATGTCTACAGGAGAAGGGGTTACTAGCCCATTGCTCCCGGCATTTTAGTCGCCTCATACGACACGCATGGCTTACGGAGGAAAGATTCTTTTCCACTTCCCCATGGACAATAGAAGAAATAAAGAGGAAAAAGAGCTATTTAAAAAAGGAGAAAAACCTAGATGTATGTATATATATATGCATGTGCGTGTCTGTGAAGTGTGACCAAAATGTAAGTAGGAGTAGCAAGATATCCCTGTTATCTAACGTGTTTATGAGACAGAAAAAGAAACCAGCAATCCAACCATCATGCAAAACAGTTACAGGTTTCTGTTTCACAGTCATCTGGCAGGACGGTAGTACTTCCCTGGGTGGTTGCTGTCTACCAACCTACTACCTGTGTATATGAGGCAGAAAAAATTCACTAGCAATCCTACCATCATGTAAAGTTTACTGGTTTCTGTCTCACTCATTTGGCAGGATGGTAATACCTCCCTGAGTGGTTACTGTCTATCAACCTACTACCTAACGAACACAAAAGTATTCTTTCATGGATCAGTTCATGACTGACAGATGGGCAGCAGAAAGCTTGCTCTAATAGGATGAAATCAGAATGAGGATCAATCACAAGCAGCATTCCCGAGGATTGGTTGAAGACCCCTTGTTATTAATAATCTTTATTAATAATCTTCATAAAGTAATGAAAAGAACATGAGTAAATTCGCTTATGACACATTTTTGTGTTGACAAACTGACAAATAAATTCAGAGGAAGGATTTAGACAATCTAATGTAATCAGAAAATTGGCATGAATGACAATAACCCTGGCACTTATAAACTAAATATAGAAATTGATCATACAGAATGTAAAAGAGGACTTGGGAGTTATGCTGAGCAGAGATCTGCAGTCAGGACAGCAATGTTTAAGTGTTTGTAATAAGGCTTATGTGGCTTCATTTGATATTAAAAAATAAACTTGACAAAAAATGGCTGTACAAATGATGTTTCAGTCTAGTGCCAGGCAACACTCCCCCACTCTTCAAAAGCTTAAGTCTACTTAATACAGTGGACTCTCAAATTTTGTAATTAATCCATTCCAGAGAGTGTGATGAAAGTTGAAATTTACAAATGGCAAAACCATTTTTCCCATAAGAAATAATGTAAATCCAATTAATCCGTTCCATTAAATATAGATTTACATACAGAAAACAATGAGACATAAAGTATAAAAGAAAAATAACATGATGCTTACCTTTATTGAAGACTGTTGTTGGTGTATGGAAGACCAGAGGAGGGGAGAGGATGGAGAAGTAACACTATTGTTTGGAAGGGGAATCTCCTTCCATGAAGACTTTAGGTACCAAGTCCTTATCTGGGGTTACTTCCCTTCTATGTTTTTTAATGCCACTAGGACCAGCTTGAGAGTCACTGGACCCCTGTCACTCAAAAAATTGTTCCAGATAGCTCTGTTTCTGGCATCTCTTTAAAATTTGCCTCAAATGGAGCAAGACATTGTCTTTGTACATGTTGCCAACATGGCTTGCAACATCTTTGTCAGGGTGATGTTCTTCCATAAACGTCTGCACCTCACTCCACTTTTTGCAAATGTTTTTAAGCTTTGAAGAAGGCACCTTCTTCCATCTGTCTTCCTTCTCCTCTGAAGCAATTTCCTCGGCTGTGGCCTGTTGTTGTTGCAGATGAAGCTCTTGCAGCCCATCAGTGGTTAGCTTTTCATTGTGGTCCTCCACCAACTCTTCCACATCCTCGCCACTCACATCCAACCCCATGGAATTCCCCAATGCCACAACTGATTGCACAGCAGGTGAAGGGACGGCGGGGTCAGCCTCAAACCCTTCAAAATCTTTGTCGAGGACACAATCTGGCCACAATTTTCTCCAAGCAGAGTTCAAAGTCCTGGAAGTCACTCCCTACCAAGCCTTATCTGCAAGGCCTATGCAATGTAGAATGTTGAAGTGATCTTTCCAGAACTGTCTTAGGGTCAGTTGAGTGTCTGAGGTCACATCAAAGCACCTTTAAACCATTGCTTTGCTGTACAGTTTTTTGAAGTTTGAAATGATTTGCTGGTCCATGGGCTGGATGAGAAGAGTGGTATTAGGGGGCAAGAACTTCACTGTGATGAAACTAAACTCCTCCACTATTTGGTCATCCAAGTCTGGAGGATGAGCAGAAGTATTGTCCAGTACCAGGAGGCACTTGAGTGGCAATTTCTTTTTCCAGGAGTTATTCCTTCACACTCGGGCCAAACACTTCATTGAACCAATCAATGAAAATTTGCCTCGTGACCCATGCCTTACTGTTAGCCTTCCACATCACACAATTTACTCTTGGCGACACTGTGTTTCTTGAACACGCTGGGATTTTCAGAGTGATACACCAGTAAAGGCTTCACTTTGAAATCCCCACTAGCATTACCACAGAACATGAGAGTTAGCCTGTCTTTCATAAGCTTGTGTCCTGGGAGTGCTGTTTCCTTCTGCATGATGTAGGTCCTCTTTGGCATTTTCTTCCAAAAGAGGCCTGTTTTGTCACAATTGAACACTTGTTGGGGGATGAATCCTTCAGCCTGCACGAATTTTTCAGCTACATATTTGTCAGAACTGGTAGCCTCGCCATGCCTTACCACTAATTCACTTATATCAGCACTCGCTCCAGGTATTTTCTTTATGAGATCAGCATGCAACTGCCTTGCCTTTTCACAAATTATCTACTGCATAACACTATCTCCTGCTACCTATTTTTGGTTGATCCACACGAACAACAAACTCTCAACATCTTCGAGTATATCTACATATCTACCTCTTTCTCAACAGCAGCTTCCTTGATTTCCTTTTTCTTTCCCATGATGGAAGCGATGGCTGTATGGGGCTTCCCATACATCCTGGCAAGATGAGCCACACACATACCACTTTCATATTTTGCAATGATATATTTCTTGAATTCTATGATGTTTCTCACATTCTCTACCAAAGGGCTGGCACTAGAAGCTTTCTTCGAGCCCATGGTGGTTTATTTAGAAGTTGCAAGCACAAGAAAGAATGGAACATTATGAAATGTATCGTATTGACGCGTTCAGTGATGTTCACTCGCCAATAAACAATGTCGCACTGACTGTTAGTGGTGTGTCGGGCTCCTTTGTGTGGCGCAGATGCTGGGAGGCCACTCATACGTGTTCCGGATGAGTGACAAATGGCAAGCCAAACTATGAACCGCGAGGCTATGTTTTGACAAGAAAACGTTACGAAAGTCGAAATTTACGAAGCTTGAGGCTTACGAAACTCGAGGGTCCACTGTATACGTAAAATTTACTCATGCTTTATTTACCCTATGTCATTCATCACTAGTAAGGCCTTGCTCAGAATTCATGACACAGTTCTGCTCTCTAGACTATAGAATGGACATCTGTACACTGGAGAACTTACTGAGACGGATGACAAAATTATTCCATTAATGTTGCTAGAATTTCTTACAGTATGTTAACCCTTTGACTGTCGCAACCCCCAATCCTGAGGTGTCTCCTGGTGTCGCAAAATTTAAAAAAAAAAAAATATTATTTTTTCTTATGAAATGATAGAGAATCTTTTCCCGATTGTAAAGACACCAAAACGAAATTTGATGGAAAACTGACGGAATTACGCTCTCGCGAAGTTAGCGACCTCGGCGATATTTACAAATCGGCGATTTCGCCCGCTTTGAGCCCTATTTTCAGCTAATTCCATTATTCCAGTCAACCAAACTCATAGCTATTTCTTCAGAACTCCATTTTTTCCATCGATTGAGTACAAGAAACTGCCCATTTACCGATTTCAACTACCCAATAACATGGTCAGAAATTTGCAATTTGGCCAATTTCACGAAAATTAAAAAATATGACAATTTCAAAATAAGGACCAGAATGAACAATGCAGACATTCCTGGCTCTAAAATAACATTTTCTTTGTTCATCAGTCACGTCTCCAGGCCCCTGTGATATTACTCTTGCTTTTTATTTTGAAATTTTATTCAAACAAAAAATAGAAGATTTATTGTTATGCAGACTACTGCAATATTGTAATAATTGTATAAATAATGTCAACACATTCATGACTGCATATTAGAATGGCTATTTGGACATTTATTGGACAATGACATCATTTGTTTACTTTTGAACATCGGCAAAAATCAAACATTTCCCGTACTTTGTGCCCCATTTCCAGGTTTTTTTTATAGTAAAATTAATCAAAATCACCTCTAATTCTATAATATCGTTTCCATTCTATCAAATGAGACCATGAAAACGAGAATACAACCACAAATACTATACGAAAATAGACCACAAAGTCGGCATTTTAATTAAAAAAAACGGTCGGAGTTTTTTTTTCTCATTATGCACTGCGTGCTCCAGGATTTTTTTTACATGGGGCACACTGACCACACAGACCCATTCTCTCACATGTGGGCCTACCAGCTTTCTCCTGCCTGATTTGAAACCGCTAGAATTTATGAGTATGTATACGTCAAACATGGTACCTCGCAAATGTATATATACGGCTGCGACAGTCAAAGGGTTAAGTAAAAGGACACAAGTGCAACTAATGCAACATTTTATTGTGGCAATGTTTTGCTCTCCAGGAGCTTTGTCCAGCTGTAACAGCTTGAAAAAGCTCCTGGAGAGTGAAACGTTGACACAATAAAATGTCACATTAGTTACACTTGTGTCCTTTTACTTGACGAAATTACTCCACTGTATAAAGAATCATTCATATGAAGATAGATTTACAGCCCTGAACCTGCACTCTCCAGAAAGATGTAAAATGAGGAGAAATATGATTAAAGGATGCAAGCAGAAGACAGGTACAGTACAAATAAAGGAGAGGTTGAGGATATCTAACCAAGAACTCAAAATAATAAATAAAATTGTGCAAATTGAGACTTAGTCATAATATTACTTTTATTATCACACTGGCCGATTCCCACCAAGGCAGGGTGGCCCGAAAAAGAAAAACTTTCACCATCATTCACTCCATCACTGTCTTGCCAGAAGGGTGCTTTACACTACAGTTTTTAAACTGCAACACCAACACCCCTCCTTCAGAGTGCAGGCACTGTACTTCCCATCTCCAGGACTCAAGTCCGGCCTGCCAGTTTCCCTGAATCCCTTCATAAATGTTACTTTGCTCACACTCCAACAGCACATCAAGTATTAAAAACCATTTGTCTCCATTCACTCCTATCAAACACGCTCATGCATGCCTCCTGGAAGTCCAAGCCCCTCGCACACAAAACCTCCTTTACCCCCTCCCTCCAACCTTTCCTAGGCCGACCCCTACCCCGCCTTCCTTCCACTACAGACTGATACACTCTTGAAGTCATTCTGTTTCGCTCCATTCTCTCTACATGTCCGAACCACCTCAACAACCCTTCCTCAGCCCTCTGGACAACAGTTTTGGTAATCCCGCACCTCCTCCTAACTTCCAAACTACAAATTCTCTGTATTATATTCACACCACACATTGCCCTCAGACATGACATCTCCACTGCCTCCAGCCTTCTCGCTGCAACATTCATCACCCACGCTTCACACCCATATAAGAGCGTTGGTAAAACTATACTCTCATACATTCCCCTCTTTGCCTCCAAGGACAAAGTTCTTTGTCTCCACAGACTCCTAAGTGCACCACTCACTCTTTTTCCCTCATCAATTCTATGATTCACCTCATCTTTCATAGACCCATCCGCTGACACGTCCACTCCCAAATATCTGAATACGTTCACCTCCTCCATACTCTCTCCCTCCAATCTGATATTCAATCTTTCATCACCTAATCTTTTTGTTATCCTCATAACCTTACTCTTTCCTGTATTCACCTTTAATTTTCTTCTTTTGCACACCCTACCAAATTCATCCACCAATCTCTGCAACTTCTCTTCAGAATCTCCCAAGAGCACAGTGTCATCAGCAAAGAGCAGCTGTGACAACTCCCACTTTGTGTGTGATTCTTTATCTTTTAACTCCACGCCTCTTGCCAAGACCCTCGCATTTACTTCTCTTACAACCCCATCTATAAATATATTAAACAACCACGGTGACATCACACATCCTTGTCTAAGGCCTACTTTTACTGGGAAAAAATTTCCCTCTTTCCTACATACTCTAACTTGAGCCTCACTATCCTCGTAAAAACTCTTCACTGCTTTCAGTAACCTACCTCCTACACCATACACTTGCAACATCTGCCACATTGCCCCCCTATCCACCCTGTCATACGCCTTTTCCAAATCCATAAATGCCACAAAGACCTCTTTAGCCTTATCTAAATACTGTTCACTTATATGTTTCACTGTAAACACCTGGTCCACACACCCCCTACCTTTCCTAAAGCCTCCTTGTTCATCTGCTATCCTATTCTCCGTCTTACTCTTAATTCTTTCAATTATAACTCTACCATACACTTTACCAGGTACACTCAACAGACTTATCCCCCTATAATTTTTGCACTCTCTTTTATCCCCTTTGCCTTTATACAAAGGAACTATGCATGCTCTCTGCCAATCCCTAGGTACCTTACCCTCTTCCATACATTTATTAAATAATTGCACCAACCACTCCAAAACTATATCCCCACCTGCTTTTAACATTTCTATCTTTATCCCATCAATCCCGGCTGCCTTACCCCCTTTCATTTTACCTACTGCCTCACGAACTTCCCCCCCACTCACAACTGGCTCTTCCTCACTCCTACAAGATGTTATTCCTCCTTGCCCTATACACGAAATCACAGCTTCCCTATCTTCATCAACATTTAACAATTCCTCAAAATATTCCCTCCATCATAATATAGGAAATTAATGGTTTAGCAATAGTGTTATATGAGTGACACAATATGCCAAGTAGTCATTGAAGCTAAAATCCTGAGTGAGGAGGGTTGGGTTTGAGAAGGTCATGCTTAGCATGGGGCAGTAGTTCCCATGCAGTGCTCCTCCACTTTGGTGTTTGTGTGCTCTCTGTAACCAGTTCTTAAGTCTTGGCTTTAATCCTAATACCCATCCTTAAAATGTCCCCTTTCAGTTTTCTACACCTGAAATCACAGTCCCACAATGACCAGTTACTACTGCACGATTAGGACTTAAGTACAACATTTCAGTCATGATCTATGGCAGATATACTCCCTGGTCCCGTGTTAATTATTATTCTGTTTCATAATGATAAAAGTTTATTTTACATTACTCTATTGAAATTGAGTGCTAATGAGAAAGCACCTTAGTATTTTTGAGCATATCTGCACTCACGAATGTGTGATAATAGTCAATCCCAAAATTGTCAGTTACATTGCTAGAGGTTCTGTAAATTAATCATCGCCAAATAATGCAAAATTACAATACAGTATCTCCATTTAATTGATTTTTCAATTTTTTGTATGTTTCAGAGGCTCCTGTCTCATTAATTACTGGTCCAATTTAGTGACAATAACATTTGCAAAAACAAATGACCAAAGAGAAAATTATTTAGGCATTAGGAATCCATTGAGTTTATTTTGAATGGAATCTTGTGGTTGGTCTCTTATGGGTTGTGTCCCTAGGCCCCCCAAAAAATAAGCATCTCAAAAAATCTATGAATAATTGAAGCTGTTCACAGGAAGCACTTAAGTAAAAATATCGGACAGTTGAAACACATGACTTAGGAAGCCCAAAAAATCTGGATGTTGATTGGACATAACTTTTACCATGCATTTGAGCCTTTTTATGGAATTAGATGTTACTTTGGTCAAATGTATAAAATGGTGAAGGGGTTGGGAATAGACTTTCTTATACTTCTGTCAGTAATTAGCCTAATATATAATTTATATTTATCAAACAATTGGCTTCATTTTGTGCTGATTTTCACATCTGCAGTTTTGTTGTACTGTGTATTCTCTTGTTACATATTTTAAGACTGTATTGCTTGTTATCAATTTTCAGGATACAGTGTTTGTTTTGTGAAAAAACATTTAAGACTCATCAGTTGTTGAGGACCCACATGCGTAAACAACAGCACCGTTCTCTTAACCCAAAAAACAAGATTTATGACAAGTTTTACCTTCTCAACTATTTACGGGTAGGTGCTCTTTGTAATGGAATGGAATTGTCAGTGTAACAATAATAAATTCGGATTTGAAATTTAAAATTAAAACTCTTTTCTGTAGAATATGCATTGAAGTTACAATGAAGGGGTTTGCAGTTTGCTAGGTTTCAGGTGAGTTAAAGAACAAAAAAGGCACAATACCATGACTGGAACAATACACAAATAGCCTCTACCACTATTATCTCCACTTCCGTCTTTCCTCCTCCTCCTCCCTCTGTCTGGTCCCTGCCCCCCTCTCATATATATACTGGCTCCCTTACTTTCATGTGTTAGTGTGTGACTAATTTATGATCCAAGTTGTATTCACCAGGTGAACACACCTGGTGAATACTCTGTCTCTGCCTGAGGCCATCAGGTGAACTTAGTGGACTCTCAAGCAGTGGTGAACATGCTCAGTGGCGAATACACTCTTTTTGAGGCTGTCAGGCTCAGTGAGCGGTGGTGAACACTCTCTGTGGTGAATACACTCTTTCTGACACAGGCCAGCTGATGGGTGTGCTGATGTCACACACGTAAGTTTCTTTCTCCTGTGTCTGAGTTATTTGCGTATTCAGATTGGTTAGTTTTGAGAATGTACCTCTTTTTGCATATTTTAAGAAAACCCCACAGTATGCAAAACATTTAAGGCAAGCTAGACCCTGCATACCACTTAAAAGGAGTCCTGGCATACATTTGAGAAACCTGTCCTAATTCTCATAAATTCAGTGGTTTAATCTTGGGGCTGGTGGAAACATTGGACCTGTTTCTTGTACGTAATCTGTTGCCCCTGTTCACTTAAGCAGTGAAGTGATACATAGGTGGAGACAAATGGCACCAAGCTGACAAGTGGTGAAAAATGTCATTAATATGTATTCATTTATAAGTGTCATCCCTTGTGGGTCCTTGTTCATCACACTAGAGTCATGTGACTCCCATTTGAACACTGCCTGGCTGTCCATGGGCCGAGTCAGTTTATTCAAGGCAGGCATTCATGGCAGATGTGTGGAAGGGCTGGGCTCCATTTTTGTTTGCTAATACAAGATAACAGGCTCACCTATTAGTGTTAGTGCCACCTCACTCTTCTCCCATATTAAACCCAACAAAAATGACACTGTTACAGAGAGGAACTTTTTGAGTTGTTTTGCCTGTGGAGAGGCGTTTCACCCGCCTGCAGGCAAATGTCTCGATAACGTTCTTCTCTGCACGTGAGTCTTTACTGTCAGATGTGAGTGCTAGCTAAATGTTGTAGGTGACATCCTGGGTGGTTAGAGTTCACTTTAGATAGAGCTCTGCTTTGAAATGGGCTGAGGTAGGATAACAACTCTTAGCCTCGTAATTCAGCAGTGTAAAACAGAAAAAATAAGCAAACTCTAGATTCTTACATTATGCCAATCAAGTAAATTCTCTCTTACAGGTACAAGAGATCATTTACAGTTTCTTTGCATTTTCATATTTCATATTTTACTACTTCTTTCAACAAACTGGTCGTATCCCACCGAGGCAATGTGGCCCAAAAAGAAAAATGAAAGTTATTCTTTTTAAATTTAGTATGGGCCAACAGGCCTGCTGCAGTGTTCCTCCTTTCTTATGTTCTTATGAGAAATGGTTACTAGCCCCTTGCTCCCAGCATTTTAGTTGCCTCTTACGACACACATGGCTGACAGAGGAAGAATTCTTTTCCACTTTCCCATGGAGAGGTTGCCATATATGAAAATGAAATTAATTTGATATGTAAAAATATTACTAACAGCTCTCACATCTGTCAGTAACATTCAACCTACTAGCATTTAATCCTTGACTGTTACAACCCCTGAATTTAAAATTACTGACAATGTCGTGAGTTTTTAAAAAATATTGTATATTATGAAATGGTAGAAAATCTTTGGCTGAGGGTAATGACACCAAATGTGTGAAATTTTATGGGAAGCTTAGGAAACTATGCAGGTGCATAGTTGGCAGTCTCGATGCAATTTAGGCATTAACAATTTTGCCAATACCTAAATTGCCAGTGTCCTATTTTAAGCCAAATCCATTGTTCACCTTGATCCAATTTCTAGCTGTTTCACTCTTATGCCTTCCATTCAATTAGTTGAGTGCAAGAAACTGGTCATTCAATCAGAACTAACGTATAGAGTGCACAGAAGTCGGTAATTTGGCCAATTTTACACAGAATTCAACACATTCTAGTTTAAAAATAGAGTCCAGAATTAACACTACAGGCATTCCAGTCATTAACCCTTTAAGTGTCACGACCCCTGCTCTCAAACTTGCTCTCAGGGTCGAAAAATTAAAAAAAAAATGATCTCATGAAATTATAGAGAATTTTTTTTGAAGGTAATGAAACCCAAAGTCTGAAATTTGATGGAAAACTTGCGAAATTATGCTCTCATAAAGTTAGCAGTCTAGGAGATATTTACACGCCAGCTATTTCACCCACTTTGCACACTATTTTTGTCCAGTTCCATTGTTCCAGTCTGCCAAACTCATAGCTATTTTGCTAGTATTTCTTCTATTCTATTGACTGAACACAAGAAACTACCCATTTACCTATTTCATCTATCCAATATAGTGATCAGAAATTGATGATTTGGCCAATTTCATACAAAATTCAATAGTTGCCAATTTGGAAATAGGGTCCAGAATAAACAGTGTAAACATTCCTGGCACTAAATAAACATTTCCTCTGTTCCTTAGTCACATCTCCAGGCTCCTCTGATATTACACTTGCTTTTCATTTTGAATTTTTATTCACACAAAAATAAAAGATTTACTGTTATGCAGACTACTGCATTATTGTAATAAATGTATAAATAATGTCATTGCACTCCTAAATGTATATTAGACTGGCCAGTTGGACGTGTACTCTGGAATATTTGGAAAAAATTGAACACTTCCTCTACTCTGAGCTCAGTTTCAAGTTACTTTCAGTCCTGAAACTAATCAAAATCATCTCTATTTCTGTAATATATCTTCCATTCTATTAAATGAGACCAAGAAACCAAGAATACAACCATATAAACCATCTGGAAATACAATGCAAAATTGCTGTTTTAAACCAAAATTTTTTTTATGTGATGCACACTTACTGTATAGACCCATTCTCTCATATCTAGGCCCAGATTTACCACTCACAGCTTACCTGAGTGAGCTGAGTTCATGGCATTGTACTACGGGACTTACACTGGCTTCAAAGCCATGATATAACAGGACCGGCACCAAAAATGTTAAAGCAACCTTTCTTCTCTTCATTAATCGTGTCCAGTAGCCTCTCCTATATAACATTTGTCCTCCATTTTGAATCCATCATCATACAAAAAATCAAAGTTATACCTTGTTACTCCATTTAATAAAATACAGTGGACCCTCACCTAACGATATTAATTGGTACCTAAGAACGAATATCGTTAGGCGCGTTTTTTAACGTTAGCCGAGGCAAAATGTTAGCGTTAAAATGTATCGTTAGGCGAATTTAACGTTATGCGATGCGTTCGTTAGGCGAGGGTCCACTGTATAATCAAAAATGATTGGTCATGGTTGAGGCTGTCCCAATAATTGAAGCAGACCTAATAAAACCCTCTAAAACAGACTGGGGGTTCTCCTACCTTCATTAGGAAAATCACCAAAAATCAAATATGTCTGCCATTTTGAGGCCTGTTTCAGGCTACTTCTGGTCTGAAACTGACTAAAATCATCTCTAGTTCACTAGAATGTCTTCCATTCTATCAATTGATATCACAAAACAGCCAATACAATCATAAGAATTACCGAAGAAAACACCTCAGAGTCACAACTTTAAACCAGACTCGAGGTCAAAGGTTTGCTTTTCCCATCATTCACTGCATGTAGTAGATTCTTTTATACTGTACTGTGCATACCCACTGCACAGACCCATTCTCTCATGTCTATGCCAAAATTTACTGCTCACAGCATATTTGAGGATGCTGTGCTTAAAATGTAGATTCAACTGAGCAACACCAGCATTAATAATGTAGATCTACATGGGAGACAGTCAGAGGATTAAGTAACAATATAGTTTAAAGCAATGAGACAGTTTCCACTTCAAATATTGTATTAACTGTTGACTGTCTTACACTGAGAGTTCAGGAGATGAGTGCTATCTCACATATTGATGATTATGACCTATGAATAAACAGAAAGATGGACGAGGGGCTTGAAACGCAGTCCATAAATTTATAGTCGGATGCTCTCCCGTCAATTTATGGACTGTGTTTCAAGCCCCTCGTCCATCCATTTGTTTATTCATTGACAGTTGTTTATAACAACTTTATCTGAGTTCATAATAACTTAGGTTTGAATACTGGAAATTTATAATGACCAAGGACTAAAATTTTTTAGAGGTGAGCATTTTTTTTTTGAATATTGCAAGTTTCATATGCTAGGTGATGGCATTTAATGGTGATTTGTCAATAGTAAACAGTCAGTCAGTATGGGGGGGTTTCATGTGGGGGACATGTATCCATAAACATGTAGAATTCAATTGGTAGGCTTGAATTTTAAAAATGAAAGTACATAGTGCCCTTTTCAAATGACAGCTGACCCTGGGTGTCAAAAAGCAAAGGAGGTTTCCCCCAAAAAGAGATTTTAGCATTAATGGAATTATGGATGCAAACAAATCAGGCAAATAATCCATATAAAAAAGAAATTTGGGTAACCGGGAATACCTAGAGGTTTTGGGGGGGTCGATCTATGATCAGTTGGCCCAGGTGGAAATTAGAGCTTATTGCCTTTTTTTTCCCAAGTATACTTTTTAAGAGTTCCTTTACAAATAAATATTTTTTTCCCAACAAAGGGGTTTATCCCAAGGGGGGCCAAAAAGGAAAACAAAGCCCTTTTCACATTTAGTAATAAACAGAAGAAGAGGTTACATCCTTGCCCCCGGCGCAGTCGCTTAAACCCCATGGCTTCGGAGGGAACCCCATTTCATTCATGAGAAAAAGAGGAAAAAAAACAAAAAAGAACTAGAAAGAAAATAGAAGAAACCCAGGGGGGTGTGTAATATATGTTGTCAGTTTTTAGGGACCCGTAAGAGAAGAGCAAGACGCATCTGAAACTTTTGAAATTTATGAGAAGAAAAGGGAAAGAATCCTACCATCATAAAAAATTACGGGTTTTTCCTTTTAATTTCACTTGGCAGGACGGATTTCCGTTGTTCTGCCAATCTACTACCTAAAACAAAAAAATATATTTATGTATTTTTTTGGGTTTTTGAACTGTGTATTGGTTTATCTCTGGAAGAAATGATGGAGGAGTGATGGTGGATTTCTTTTTTGGTCATTTCTCGGGGGAGACGGCCGATGTTTAAAAAAGAAAATTTTTTGAAATTTAAAAAGTTTTCAGATGTCACTGGTAGAAATTAATGCGGTTTCAGGACACTGCTACAGTTTAAAAAGTTTTAAATAAAAGACCCCCCATTGTCTACATACTGGGAACTTTTTGTTCAGAAAAACTGTTTCATTACTTTTCCCTTTATTTGTTAGAACTATACACAATGCATTGAATTAACTAGTCATTTATTTTATTTTTTTTTTTATTAACACACCGTTTCCCCACCAAGGCAGGGTGGCCAAAAAAAAAAACCACCATCATTCACTCCATCACTGATTTGGAAGGGGATTTAATATAGTTTTTAAACTGCAACATTAAACCCCCCCCAGAGTGCAGGCACTGTGTTCCCATCTCCAGGACTCAAGTCCGCCTGCCGGTTTTCCCCTGAACCCCAAAATGTTATTTTGCTCACACCCAACAACCGATTAATAACCTTTTGTCTCCATTCACTTATCAAACACGGCATCCCTGCCTGCGGGGTCCAAGCCCCCGCACCAAAAAAACCCCCCTTTCCCTCCTCCAACCTTCCTACCCCCCCCCCACCCCCTTTTTTTCCCTTCCACTCAGACGATAACCTTGAAGTCATTGTTTCGCCCATTCTTACATGTCCAAACCACCAAAACCCCTTCCTCACCCAAAACAGGTAACCCGGCCCTCCTCCAACTTCCAAACACAACTCGCATTATATTCACACCAACCATGCCTCAGAAGACATCTCCACTGCCCCACCCTTTCCCCTCGCGGGGCAACATTCATCACCCATCCACACCTACATAAGACCCGTGGTAAACTATACTAACATTCCCTCTTTGCCCCAAGGGAAAATTTTTTTGTCCCCACAGACCCCCTTTTAGTGAAACCCATTTTTCCCTCATCAATCTATGATTCACCCATCTTCATAGACCCATCCGCTGAACATCCCCCCCCCAAATTCGAATACATTCATCCTCCATACTCTCTCCCAATCTGAATCCAATTTTCATCACCAATTTTTTGATCCCTTAATTTTACTTTTCCTGTATTCATTTTAATTTTCTTTTTTTTGATATACCAAATTATCCACCAACCTCTGCAACTTCTCTTCAGAATTCCCAAGAGCACAAAAAAGAAAGAGCAATTGAAACTCCCACTTTATGTGTGTTTTTTATCTTTTTCCACCCCTTTTCCAAGACGCCATTTAATGGTACAGTATTGAAAAAGTGTTAAATGGTTCAAGATTCGGGAAAAATTTAAACATCCAGCCTACCAGTGGTTACTTTTTAAATATAGGAAAGAGTTACCGGATTCAACGTGGATGATAGACTGTGCGATTGTTGATTGGGTATTAGTTTTTGGGTTAGAAAAGGGGGGAAGGGAATTTGTATATAAGAGGGGAAAAAGATTTATGAATTTCAACATTTATTAGAGGAAGTTTTTCCCCTAATGACTTCTGAGAAGACACTGAAAAAAATTTTCCCTCAAAAGCCTGAATTTACATACGTTTTTTTCACATCTTGTCAGTATCGTTCCAGGTGCCAGATAAACCGGGCTGTGATGGATATGTGGGATGGATCACCAGCAGCACCAGCCTGGTGACAGGAAGCACCAAAAACCCCTGATCTATGGCTTGGCTCGGGGAGGAGAAAACCTTTGGAACTCATCAGGTAAAGGTATCCCATACCAGTCTGTATACAGAATTTTGAAATCCAGCCAGGTATTCTTGGGGGGCGGGCGGACTTGAGGAAATGACAAAGAAAGCTTTGCTGATGACTGGGGAAAGAAGGCAACATGAAGAAAAGGGATGACTGGCAAACATGACACACCCTGCACCTGTCTTTTCTGCCAGAAACGCCCGGTGTATTAAAATATATCAGTGAGAGATACTTAATGATTTTTGGGGAGCTACTAAAAAATCAGTGAAAGCTCATCCAAATTAAGGAGCATGGGGGATTATTGGTTTTTGAGAACCCAAATGGTATGGGAGTGGAGCTCTGTTTGTCCAGAAAACGACAGGGGGAGGGAAGCAATGGCGCTGAGCGATATCCACAGAGGTTTTGGGAAGTGGCAGGCCCACGGGGCCCTACGACTGGCAATTTTGGAAGTTTCCGATGGGGGTGTTTGATCCTCAAAAGGAATTGTACCAAATGAATTTCAATTGGATGAGCACAATCTTGCCCATAGCCATCTGTTCCAGATGTTCCTTTCTCCTCCAGGGTTTTAGGTGCTGCCACTGAAAACACTTCAGCCTTAGACACCATCTTTGTTTTTTAAAATTTACGGAACTTTAGGATCTTGAGGAATTTTCGGGAAGCTTTGTTTTTAAATAAAATGTTTTTTTAACTGATACTGGCATTTTAACTTGGTAAAAAAATATTTGCTTGTCTTAATTTATGTTCCTAGCTTTTATTGTTAATTTTATTTTTTTTTGTGTGTTTTGTTAAGTGCATATACAGTAGGGAAATGCTCTGAGTGCCCTACATGATAAAAGGGCTCAGTAAATATTACAGTTACTACTTGATTTTAAAATTTTAAAGGATTACAATATATTATCAAAGTTATGTAAAATAAAAAAGTAGGGATGTATGAGTAAAGTAACATTTAGGGGTTCGGGGAAACGGGTTAGCCAGACTTGAGTCCTGGAGTTAAAGATAGTGCCTGCACTCTGGAGGGGGGGTGAGAAAATTGAATTTTGGGATATTGGCAGTTTGGAGGGATATTTTTTATTTTTATATGTGTATGCTTCTAGACTGTTGTATTCTGAGATTAAAAAAACAGTGATATGTGCAGTGGGTGAAAGTGTTGAATGATGATGAAATTTTTTTTTTTGATTTTTTCTTTTTTCCCCCTCCTGGGGAGAGGGCCCGATTTGTTGAAAAAAAAAAAAAAAACTGACTATCAGCATGCCTCGGGAAGACAGGGGAAGTGGCTGATGTGTTAAAAATGTTTTAGACATACAAAAAACTTTCATTAACAGTTTTTCATTAATGTTTTCAGCAATTTTGGAAAAAAAATTGGGTTGGGAAAACATTGAAGCATGATAAAAAAAAAGAATCCATAATTTAGTTTTTGGGTCCATAATGATATGTCTGGTCGCCCGAATTTTTTATCATAATTGGTTGGCCAGGGGGACACCCGGTAGGAGAGATTTGGGGGGAAATCCCCTGCCCACCCTTTTCAAAGTGGTGCCCGGGCCCTTTGGGCCCCTTTCATGGGAGTGTCTAGACCAAGTTAAAAATGGGGATGTCGTCCCCTTTTTTCGAACTAGTTGTCCCAAGCCTAGCCCCATTTCTCCCCCTGTATGGAGAAGAGCTTGCTGTAAAAACCCTCTCACACTGGTCAAGGGTGGGCACTACATACAGAAATGATGTCAGGGGGGCAAAGGCAGCAAGACACAGGATTTTTCAGCCACCCCCCGCTTTGGGCTTAAGCCCGGCGCTGGGGAACCCTAAAGGCCCTTTTGGGAGCGTTGGCTGCTATTTCACTTGTCCATTGCACTTTCTGGCCACATCTAGGACCTGTCTGTTTTTATTTTTCCCCCAGAGCCAGGTGACCCACCCCGTTTTTTGTTTATGCTCACTGCATACACCAGCCAACCAGTGATGTGGACCTGCCTCTGGGCAGCATTTGAATAGTAGGAGGAGGGTCTGTGAGGGGACTTAGCACAATCATAAAGGGCTTAAATGTCTCTATGGTAACATCTCAGCCAATAGCAGAGTTTGTATTACAGTTTATACTCCACAGTTTAAGTATCACAACTGTTTCCATAATAACTCTAGATTATTTATCCTTCCTAACTGCATTTGTGAAAATTTAAAAATATTTTTTGAATTACGTCAACATGCTAAAATGGCAAAAAACACCCCATTTCTCAGAAGAAAAAAAAATTTAAATTTTAAGGTGTGAGACGTTCCACAATAAACCCATTTTTTAAATTTTAAAATAGATAGAAATAAAAAATATTGAGCTGTTTTTAAAAACACAGATCTGCATTGGGGCCCCTAAATCAGTTACATTTATTATGAGATGGCAAGGGTTAATGATTGTTAAAAAAACATCTTATTGAATGAGTACATATTTGTAGGTAAGCAAAAAAAAAAAAAAATCTTTGAAAATTAAAATTGAAAGAATTTTTTTTAAGCTTTGCAGGGTTTAAAAAATTGATCAAATAGTGACAGATGGGGGGTAATTGAGTAAAAAACACCCTGCCTGGGGAGAATTTGTTGAAAAAAATTAAAAAATGAAATGTTATGAATGGTGGGGAGTTTTAACAATGTGAGAGGGCTTGTGGTTGGGGGTTTTAAAAAGTGGGTAAAAAAGTTGTGGGGGGAGTAGGTAAAAATTTGGGGGGCCAGGGGTAAAAAATGGGGGGCCTTTAATTGAGCTTTAGAAAGAACATAAGAAAGGAGGAACACTGCAGGAGGCCTGTTTGGGCCCCTACTAGGCAGGTTTTAACATCCCACTAAAAAACATTTGCCCAACCCGTTTTTAATGCTACCCAAGAAATAAGTTGACGAAGTCCCATTTTCCCCAACCCTCCCATATGTATTATCAACCTAAATTTGAAACACCAAAGTCCAGCCTCAAAACCCAACAGGATGTTACCATCAACTACTTATTTCCAAAACCCAAAACTTTCCTATGTCCTTTTTTAAATCTAAACTTTCAATTTTAAATCCCAATGCAGGTTCTCTCTTGGGGAGATATCCTCAAGACCTTATTAAAATCCCTTTTTTAGCCCTTAAATGGTCCAAAGTATATATACGTTTTTTTAACATCTGAAAGTATGAAAAATGTAGATTTTTTTGTTTTTAAATTTTAAAACGTGTAAAAACTTTTTCCTACATTTTTTTTTGTTATATTTAAAATATAAAAAAAGTAAATTTATTTTTTAGCACTCAATTTGAACACATCTCTTTGACCATTTAAGGTTAATACCTATTTCCCCTTATAACTTGATCAGGTCCCCTCATTCTTCGTCAAAAGTGAATGTAACTTTAATCTTTTTTCATAAGGAAGATTTCTAATGCTAATTAATTTTTAAACCAGCTGAATGTTTTAAGAACATAAGAATGAATTTATGTCCATTCTGTAATATGGGAAAAGAATTGAGCTGATTTGGAATAAGTAAAAAAATTTTTGGAGGGTAAATAAATATACAAGATATGATGTAGCACGAATGAAAGTAGTTTATTGATTTGTACTGGGGGATAAAAGGTTTATGGGTAGGCTCCAGGATGTCATTTTATAGAGGGGGAATGATATATCGGATCATTATTTAGTTAGCTAAAGAGTAAGATGGGGCAAGAGGAAGGTGGCAAAAACAAGTAAGAGGGAAGGAAAGTGTATAAACTAAGGAGGAGGGAACAGGTGATATGTAAGCAACTATTGGGAGAAAGGTGGGGTAGTAAAGATGAGTAGTGGGGGTTGAAGAGGGTGGGGTGAGTTTTAAAATGGATTAGAATGTAAAGTTTGGTTATAGGAGGGTGGGGGAGGAGGGAAAAAGGAGGATTTGGGAAAGATGGTAAAAGGTGTGATAAAAGAGAAAAAAAAGGGTTATGAGAGGTTTTTTCAAAAAAGTGTTATAAAAAAGAGAGAAAGAGTAAAGGAAAAAAGAGAGTAGGGGAGAGGAAAAAAGGGGAGAGATGATAGAGTGGGGGAGGACTCCAAGAAATTTTAATGAAAATAAGAAAAATTTTGGAGGAGTTAAAAAGTTTAAAAAAGCCTAGGGAATGTTGGATTTGTCATTTAAAAACAGAGTAGGGGGGTTATAGATGGGGAGAGGGAGGGATTAGGTAGATGGCAAGAATATTTTGGGAAATTTAAATGTTGAGGAAGAAAGGGGGGCGGAATTTTATGACTGGCCAGGAGGTATACCATCTTTTTGGGGTGAAGAAGACAGAAAAAGGGGGTGGGGGGGTATGAGGCATTACGAGAATGAAAGGGGGTAAAACAGCTGGGAAACCCGGGGACATGACAGAAATGTTAAAAAGCAGGGGGGTATAGTGTTGGAGGGTTTGGGACTTTTTTTAATAAATGTTTTAAAGAGGAAGGTACCTAGGATTGGGGGAGAGATGTATAGTCCCTTTTTTTGGAATGGGGAGAAAAAGATTGAAAAATTTTTAGGGGAATAAGTTTACTGAGTATACCAGGGAAAAATGTACTAGGGTTATTATTGAAAGAATTAGAGGTAAAAAAGAATGGATTTGGGGTGAGCAAGGATTTAGAGGGGAGAGGGGTTTTAGATCAAGTGTTTACATTGCAGCATATATGTGAACAGAATTTAGATAAAGGTAGGAAGTTTTTTTTGCATTTTTGGATTTAGAAAAGGATAATAGAGTGGGCAGGAGAGCAATGTAGATGTTGCAAAAGGTTTAATAGGTGTTTAAATGCTGTGAGTTTTTTTGAGATAGTGAGCTAGTTGGTTGAATAGAGGGAGACTACTTCCGAAAAGTAGGTCTTGACAGGAATTTTAATGTCACCATTTGTTTAAATATTTATAGATGGGGTTGTAAAAAAAAATGCTAGGGGGTTTGGGAGAGGGGGGATTAAATATGGGGGAAACAAATACAAATGGGGAATTGACAAGTTCTTTTTTTTGATGATACTGTGCTTATAGGAGATTTAAAGAAAATTAAAGGGTGGATGAGTTTGGGAGGGGGGAAAGGTAGAAAGTTGAAAGGGAAAAAGAAAAAAGAAAGGTGATGAGGGATCAAAGATTTAGATAAAGAAAAATTGATATCAAATTGGGGGGGAGGGGTATGGAAGAAGTGAATGTTTAGATACTTGGGAGTTGATTTTCGGATGGATTTATGGGATGAGGTTAATCATAGAATTGATGAGGGAAAAAAGGGGAGT
The DNA here is from genome assembly GCF_038502225.1 of Cherax quadricarinatus. Classification (NCBI taxonomy): domain Eukaryota; kingdom Metazoa; phylum Arthropoda; class Malacostraca; order Decapoda; family Parastacidae; genus Cherax; species Cherax quadricarinatus. The sequence goes on along the minus strand of NC_091377.1, from coordinate 12,809,260 downwards.
GGGGTTTTTTGGTGAGCAAAAACGTTATCTGTGGAGGAAAAAAGGGGAAAAGGGAAAATATAGTAGTACAAAATTTATATGGGATGAAGCTTTTTGTTACCCCCGGGGAGGCAGTTGAGGCAGGGGATGTCCTTCTAACAGGGGGGTAAATATTATGCAGAAAATTTGGGGGGGAAATTTGGAAGATTTGGGGTTAATAAAAATATTAGTCAGAGGGTGAAGAGGGGGTTTTTGAGGTGGGTTTTTCTTTAAAAGAATGGGTGAGAATGAAAGGGGAGCAAAATTGTAGGAGAAGGAAGGGGGGTAGGGGGGGGCCCCAAAAATTGGGAAAGGAAGGGAAAGGGGGTTTTTTGAGGGGCTTGGGCTTCCCGCAGGCTTTACGAGCGTGTTCGAAGGAGTGAATGGAGACGAATGGTATTTGGGGCCCGACGATTTTTGGGGGGAGGGTAAATTTAGTAAGGGATTCAGGAAAATGGTTATTTTTTTATAACCGACTTTATCCTGAAATGGGGAAAAAGTGCCTGCACTCTGGAGGGGTTGGGATATTAGCAGTTTGAAGGATATGGGTATCTTTTTATGTATATGCTTTAAACTGTTGTGTTTTGAGCACCCCGCAAAAAAAAGTAATTTGTGGAGTGAGGGAATGTTGAATGAAAGTATTTTTTTTGGGGGTTTTTTTTCTTTTGGGGCACCCCGCCTCGGGGAGATTCGACGTTAAAAAAAAAAAAAAAATGAAAAAGGTGGAAAGCCAAAAAGGTCTTATGAAGACCACAGAGGGGGTAAAATCTTGAAAAAAGGTGATGAGATAAATAACTAGAAAATAACACACCATGTAGAAGGTGAAAGTCTTATGCCATACTAGTGGCCATCTTTAAAAAAATTTTGATAAAATCATATTTAGAAAAATAGTTTTCAGATAAAATAGTGAAAGATTAAGAGTAAAAACATTGCAGTAATAATTAAAACTAATTGAAAATTAAAATATCCAACTTTTGTATCTTGTCTTCACAAAAAATAAAATTAAAAAAAAAAAAAAGACAAAAAGAAAGGCTGGGTTAAAAATATGACTTATGAAGAAATACTAAAAAAGTTTGTAGTGAAAAAGAGACGGATGACAAATAAAATATCATACAAGGATATAAGAACATAGATAAGAAAAATTTCTTATTATCTCAGAATTAATAGGAAAAAAAGGGAAACCCCAATTAAAAATACATTATCTGTTGCCTCTGTCTTGAGGAGAAAATTTAGTGGTACAACAAGTCCCCACTTACAAAAAATGTTGAGAAACTATTTTTATAATATCATTATTATACACAATACAGAAGGTCCCCAAACATTCATTAATAGAAAAATACAATTCAAGAGGTCTCAATGTGTTTGTAAGTTGAGGACTTACGTACCTTAAAAAGGATAATTGTTATTGTTATACAGCTTGTGAATGTAATTCCCGAAACCTGATTTTCTTTTTTAAATTTTTTTCAAACGGGTGTTTCCTACTGAGGAGGGGACCCAAAAAAAAGAAGAAACACTTATCATCACTCACCCATCATTTTCTTTTCAGAGGTCCACCTACACTATACAGTGGCCCTCGCAAAATTTTGCAATCGTAAATTCCCCCCCCAACAGGGGGATTTTCGATAAATGTGGACTCACTTTTCAAAGGGTTTATCGAATAGTAGTTCGTCCGAAACCACGGTGTGAGCCGGCCCCCCTACCCGCCAGTCTGGCATTGTTTACCAGTGAGGAAGGTCCCCCCAAGTGCTCCAAAATATTTTATAATATTCCACCATTTTAGTGCTTGTTTCTAAAAGCTCCATGGCCCAAAGAAAGCCCTATGCCGCCTGGGGGAAGGGGAGAAAAGCAGTGAAGTCTTTGGGGCCCTTTTAGGAAGTGTTAAAAAAGAAACAGAGCCTTTTTCCCCCGTTACTTTGCAAGACAGGACTAGAGTGATTTTAAGGTGGTCCTAGTGGCATTAAGAAAAGAGAAGAGAAGCAAAACCCCGGAAGCAATTGGTACTTGAGGTGTTGTTGGGAAAGGGTTCCCCCCAAACTGTAAACAATCCAATTTTCTCCTCCAGTCTCCCATACACGAAGAACCCAAAAAGGTAAGTGTTATGCTGTTAATGTTTCATTCATCATGTCCCATTGTATTGTTTATATCATGTATATTTTTGTTTAAAAAATTTTTTTTTTTAATACTTTGTGAACGGGGTTAATTGTATTTACATTATTTCATAAAAATTACAATCAAATTTCAAAGTAGCTTCCCAAAAACGGATTTTACAAAAAAAGAGGGGCCACTGTAGTTCAAAATTGCAACGTTTCCACCCTCCTTCAGAATGCGGACGTTTTCACAAATTTATGGAATCTTTCCCCTTTTTTTCCTCTCTGACCACACACGCCTTTGGATCAGGAAAGATATAAACTAGGTGGGGGGAAGGAGGGGAGTGGCATCCAGGAAAATTGGGAAATAGATTAAGGCATTATTGTGTGCTAGTGGCTTGATATCCAGCAGGCTTATTTACCATGTTGACAAGGCTTTATTCATGGGGGCCTTTGGGCCGGGGGCCGCTGCACCCCCGGGTGAGGGGCTGGGTTGATTCGAAAAGAGAAACAAGGGGCATTTCACACTGGTTGTCCCCACCCATCAGCAAAGGGGGACCTGGGAGAGCGGTGGGTAATCCTAAAAATTAACCAAATTTGCCCAAAATGCCTGCAAGCAAGTGCTTTCTATATAAGGCGCATCCTAATCCGGCATCACTGGGACCTGAGTGTGGATTAGTGAGTTTCAGATTACAGAGTGGTTGTTTTGAATAATTAATTAACCTATCAGTAGAGACTCTTTTTTCTACGCCTTCCCCCATTTTCATCACTGCTTTCTCCCCACTGGCTTTTGCTGTGGATTTAAACATCTGCACAATTTTTTTAGTCAGTATAATGATAACATTTGAAATTATGTAGCCAGTAGGTGCCGGATTACTGATGGGAAAATAATGATTGCCGGATTAGGATGGCCACCTGTAGTGGCCCCGTATACTGAAAATGTACTTGTAGAAATAAAGATATTCGTTTTCAAAAACCGGGGGATCCCACTGAGGCAGGGTGGCCCAAAAAAAAAAAAAAGTTCCCCTTTTTTAATTTTAAAAGTATACAGGGAAGGATAGCCCTTGCTCGCATTTTAGTCGCCTTTTGACATGCATGGCTTAAGAGGGAAAAATTCTTTTCAGTTTCCTTGGAGATAAAAGGTAAGAACGAACAGTAAGAAAATAGAAGAAAAACCCCCAGGGGGGGTAGTGTGTGTGTGTTTTATATATATATATATATATATATATATATATATATAATATATATATATATATATATATATATATATATATATATACACACACACACAGTGGACCCCCGGGTTTAAAATATTTTTTCACCCAGAAGATGTTTTAGGTGCCAGTACTGACCAAATTTGTTCCTTAAGGAATATTGTAAGGATTAGTCCATTTAGACCCCCAAACATCACGGGAAAAAAAATTTAATAATTACACTTACAAAATTTGGGCCCTTTTGGGGGTAACCTTAAAAGGGGTCCACTTTTATATGTATATATATATTTTTTTTTTTTTATTACACCTGCCATTTTACCGGGGGGAGGGTGGTTAAAAAAATACCATATTACCCTTTTACTGTTTTTCCCGAAGGGTGCTTTTCATCAAAAATTTAAACTGCAACATTTAACCTTCTCCCCGGTACCGTATTTTCCCTCTTCCCGGGGCCCAAATTCCCCCCCGTTTCCGAATTTCATAAATGCCTTTTTCACATCCCAAAAGCACCCGGGTTTTAAAAATTTGTCTTCCCTTCACCCCATTAAAAAACGCCACGATGCCTGCTGGAAACCGTTTACACAAAACCCCTCCCCCCCTCCGTTTAATCCCCCCTTTCCCCTTCCCCTACAGACCGAAAACCCTTTAAGGGCAATTTTTTTCGCCCCATTTTCTTTAACCAATTCTTCCAACCCCCTTTCCCCAGCCTTTTTGGGGCAAAGTTTGGGAATCCCCCTTTCCCTAATTCCAAATAGTTCTTTGCATTATACCAATTCCCCAAAAATTTCCCTTTAGACAGAATCTTTTCCCCGCCTCCCGCCCCCCTTTGCAACATCATCACCACGCCACACCCAAAAGAGCGCTTTTGGGAAAAATATACCTAATTTTTTTCCAAGGGCAAAGTTTTTGTCTTCCCCAAAACCTTTAAAACCCCTCAATTTTTCCCCCACCAACCATGATTTTCAAATTCTTTATAGACCCCCCTTGCGAAAGCCCACTTCCAAAATCTGAATATGTTTATTTTTCCAATTTTCCCCCCCCTGATATTCTTTTTATCACCCTTTTTTTTTACCCCATAACTTCCCCTTTTTCCCGTATTCAACCTTTTTTTTTTCTTTTTTTTACACCCCTTCCAAAATTATTCCCCCTTTTGGTAACCCCCTTTTAGAATTTCCCCAAAAGCACAAAAACAACAGCAAAGAGCAAAACCGGGAAAATCCCACTTTGTGTGATTTCTTTATCTTTTAATCCCCGCCTTTTCAAACCCTCGATTTTTTTTTACAACCTCATCCCCCCAAAAATATTAAAAAATAAAGGTCACACATCCTGTCCGGCCTTTTTCTTTTGGGGGGAAAAATTTTTTCCCCAAAACCTAAATTTTGAGCCTTTATATTTTCCTCGAAAAAATTCCCCCCACTGTTCCCGTAACTCCTTTTTTACACCTTTTTTAATTTAAAAGTTCTGCCCAAATTCCTCCCCACCCCCTGTTTTTCCCAAAACCCCAAAAAGCCCAGATCTTTAGCCTTTTTTCCTTTTTGTTCATTTAGTTCATTTTAAACATTTTGGGCTTTAATTAAATTTCTACCTTTTAAAAACCTTTTTTCTTCTTTTTTTTATTTTCCCTTTCCCTTCTTAATTTTTAATTATAACTTACCCTAACCCTTTCCAGGTACATTTTAAAGATTTCCCCCTTTTTTGTACTTTTATCCCTTTGTTTTTGGCCGCAATTATGGGGAGCTTTTCTTTTCCGTACTTTCCCCTTCCCTTTATTTTTGGCAACCCAAACCCAAAAATTATCCCCAAAGTTTTTCATTTTTTTTATCCATTATCAAAGGGGCCCCTTTTCCCCTTTTATTTTACCTTTTGTTTTAAACTTTTTTCCCCCCACTACAAAGGTTTTTTCCTTTACCCTTTAAAAATGTTATTCCCCCTTTCCCCATAACCAAAACAGTTTCATTTTTTATCAAATTTTAAAATTCTCAAAATATTCCTTTTCCCTCTTTTTTTCCCTTTTTTTTAACCCCCATTTAATAACTCTTCCTTCCCCCTTTTTAACTGACAAAACCATTTGTTTTTTAGGCTTTCAATTTTAATTCACCTTCACCTTTTTTCTTTTTTAACAAAAAAATTTGTTTATAACATTCACCCACCCCATTTTTTTTTTACAGGCCACCACCCCTTTTAAACCCCCTTTTTTTCTCCCATATTCTTTTCCCCTTGATCATTTCTTTCTTTGTAAAAACCCATATGCTTTCTTTTCTTTCCTTACTCTTTTTTTCCCTCATTCCCCCCCCTTTGCCCTTTCCCCTTCCCCCAACCCCCCCTTTTTCCCGTTCCCCAAACTTCGCTGAACATTTTAAAACCACATTTTTTAAATTTACCCCCTACCTTTTTTTCAATTTTTAAGCCTATGCTCTTTTAAATTTGCCCATCTATCCTTTCCCAAAACTGTTTTTTCCCCAACTCCTTTCCTTTTTTAGTTTAAATTTTTCCTTTTTCTTCCCGGGGTGCTTTATTCTTTCCCTTTTTCCCATCTCCTTTACCTTTAGGGAGCTTTAAAAAGAAAGGATTGAATACTTGGATTTTCCCCTAAACATGACATCCCGGAAAATCTATTCAAAGTCTTTTAAAAAATTCATAATTCCCAAAAAATTTCTGGGCATTTTTTTCTTACATCATATCGGTAATTTTTTTATCCTTTTTTTTAGTATTCCCATAATTAAACCCCCTTTCTATACAAAGCCCCAAACAAAGGGTTCCCCCTTTTCATTTTCACCTGGGACCAAACTTTCCTAACCCCACCCTTTTTTAAAAACTCCCACTTTAGCATTCGTTTCCCCACCACAATTACCTTTTATTTTTTTCAAAAAGGGTCCTTCATTTTCATCTCCCCCAAAAATTTTTTCCCCTTCCCCCCTGCCTTTTTCTTTCCCGGTATACATATTAAAACCTTTTTTTTGATTCCCAAACCCTTTCTTTTAAACCACTTTCTTGGGAAATTTGAATTCATTTTTCTTTTTTTCCCTTTTTCCCTAATGATCATTTAACATTACTGCCACCCCCCTTTCCTTTTCCCCCAACTCTCCCAGATACCCGGGTTTAAACCCATTTATTTCCCCCTGAAATTTTCCCCACCCCCCTTTAGCTTTGTTTCTTTAGGCCAGGACATCCAACTTTTTTCATTCATAAATCAGCAATCATCTGTTTCGTCATCCGCACTAATCCACCATTTAAACAACCCAGTTTTATAAAGTTTTTTTTTTCTTCTTTTTTAAATTAATTGGGAGAAAGGGTTATTGCTTGGGAAGTCCCCAATGACCCCAATTTACGGAGTAAAAGATTTTTTCACTTCCCCATGGAAAAGAAAAAATAAAAGAAAAGAGTTTATTTAGAAAAAGGAAAAAACCCTTAGATGTTTTATATATATATATGCATGTAAAAGAAATTAGAATTTGGTTTAAAGTTAGGAGTAGCAAGATATCCCTGTTATTTAAGGTTGTTTATGGACAAAAATATATCTTACTATCTTTTAAAAACGGGTTTTTTTTTTCAAAAATATCTGGCAGGACGGTTTTTTGGGGGACTTTTTCTTTTCCTCTACCTATATATATATATATATATATATATATATATATTTATATATATATAGGTAGGGTTGGGGTAAAAGGCAACCCCCGGGGAGGTACTACTGTCCCCCCAATGAGTGAAAAACGAAAGCCTGTAATTGTTTTACATGATGGTGGATTGCTGGGGTCCTTTTTCTGGGGCCCCAAAACATGCAAGATTTGGCGCCTTTTCTACTTTTTACTTTTAATTTTGGGGCACACTGACATACATGTACAAGATTTTATATACAACCCATCTGGTTTTCTTTTATTTTCTTTTTAGTTCTTGTTGTTGTTTTTTTCCTCTTTTTCCATGGGGAAGGGAAGAGAATTTTTCCATAAGCCATGCAAGAGGCGACGGGGCCGGGGCAAGGGGGCCCGTAACCCTTCTCCCCTATAAATTTAAATTTAAAAAGAGAAACTGCTTTTTTTTTTTTGGGGCCAATTTCCCCCCTCAGTGGGGTAATGGGTAAGCTTTAAAGAAGAAAAGAATATATATATATATATATATATATATATATATATATATATATATATATATATATATATATATATATATATATATAAATAATTGTTTTGTTATTGTTTTACATGATGGTAGGATTGCTGGTGTCTTTTGTCTGTCTCATAAATATGCAAGATTACAGGTAAGTCTTGCTACTTCTACTTACACTTAGGTCACACTACACATACATGTATACAAGCATATATATACACACCCCTCTGGGTTTTCTTCTATTTTCTTTCTAATTCCTGTTCTTGTTTATTTCCTCTTATATCCATGGGGAAGTGGAACAGAATTCTTCCTCTGTAAGCCATGCGTGTCGTAAGAGGCGACTAAAATGCCGGGAGCAAGAGGCTAGTAACCCCTTCTCCTGTACATATTACTAAATTTAAAAGGAGAAACTTTAGTTTTTTCTTTTTGGCCACCCCACCTCGGTGGGATATGGCTGGTATGTTGAAAGAAAGAAAAAGATATAAATAATAGACACCAGCAATTCTTTCTTCTTTTCTTTCAACACACCGGCCATATCCCACCGAGGCAGGGTGGCCCAAAAGGAAAAACGAAAGTTTCTCCTTTTACATTTAGTAATATATACAGGAGAAGGGGGTTACTAGTCCTATGCTCCTGGCATTTTAGTCGCCTCTTACAACACTCATGGCTTACGGAGGAAGAATTCTGTTCCACTTCCCCATGGAGGTAAGAGGAAATAAACAAGAACAAGAACTAGAAAGAAAATAGAAGAAAACCCAAAAGGGTGTGTATATATATGCTTGTATATGTATATATATGCTTGTATATGTGTAGTGTGCATAGGTAGTAGGTTGGTAGACAGCAACCACCCAGGGAAGTACTACCGTCCTGCCAGATGACTGTGAAACAAAAACCTGTAACTGTTTTGCATGATGGTAGGATTGCTGGTTTCTTTTTCTGTCTCATAAACACGCTAAGATAACAGGGATATCTTGCTACTCCTACTTACACTTTGGTCACACTTCACAGACACGCACATGCATATATATATACATACATCTAGGTTTTTCTTCTTTTTCTAAATAGCTCTTGTTCTTTTTTATTTCTTCTATTGGCCATGGGGAAGTGGAAAAGAATCTTTCCTCCGTAAGCCATGCGTGTCGTATGAGGCGACTAAAATGCCAGGAGCAATGGGCTAGTAACCCCTTCTCCTGTATACAATTACTAAAAAAGAGAACAAGAAAAACTTTATAAAACTGGGATGCTTAAATGTGCGTGGATGTAGTGCGGATGACAAGAAACAGATGATTGCTGATGTTATGAATGAAAAGAAGTTGGATGTCCTGGCCCTAAGCGAAACAAAGCTGAAGGGGGTAGGAGAGTTTCAGTGGGGGGAAATAAATGGGATTAAATCTGGAGTATCTGAGAGAGTTAGAGCAAAGGAAGGGGTAGCAGTAATGTTAAATGATCAGTTATGGAAGGAGAAAAGAGAATATGAATGTGTAAATTCAAGAATTATGTGGATTAAAGTAAAGGTTGGATGCGAGAAGTGGGTCATAATAAGCGTGTATGCACCTGGAGAAGAGATGAATGCAGAGGAGAGAGAGAGAGATTTTGGGAGATGTTAAGTGAATGTATAGGAGCCTTTGAACCAAGGGAGAGAGTAATTGTGGTAGGGGACTTGAATGCTAAAGTAGGAGAAACTTTTAGAGAGGGTGTGGTAGGTAAGTTTGGGGTGCCAGGTGTAAATGATAATGGGAGCCCTTTGATTGAACTTTGTATAGAAAGGGGTTTAGTTATAGGTAATACATATTTTAAGAAAAAGAGGATAAATAAGTATACACGATATGATGTAGGGCGAAATGACAGTAGTTTGTTGGATTATGTATTGGTAGATAAAAGACTGTTGAGTAGACTTCAGGATGTACATGTTTATAGAGGGGCCACAGATATATCAGATCACTTTCTAGTTGTAGCTACACTGAGAGTAAAAGGTAGATGGGATACAAGGAGAATAGAAGCATCAGGGAAGAGAGAGGTGAAGGTTTATAAACTAAAAGAGGAGGCAGTTAGGGTAAGATATAAACAGCTATTGGAGGATAGATGGGCTAATGAGAGCATAGGCAATGGGGGTCGAAGAGGTATGGGGTAGGTTTAAAAATGTAGTGTTAGAGTGTTCAGCAGAAGTTTGTGGTTACAGGAAAGTGGGTGCAGGAGGGAAGAGGAGCGATTGGTGGAATGATGATGTAAAGAGAGTAGTAAGGGAGAAAAAGTTAGCATATGAGAAGTTTTTACAAAGTAGAAGTGATGCAAGGAGGGAAGAGTATATGGAGAAAAAGAGAGAAGTTAAGAGAGTGGTGAAGCAATGTAAAAAGAGAGCAAATGAGAGAGTGGGTGAGATGTTATCAACAAATTTTGTTGAAAATAAGAAAAAGTTTTGGAGTGAGATTAACAAGTTAAGAAAGCCTAGAGAACAAATGGATTTGTCAGTTAAAAATAGGAGAGGAGAGTTATTAAATGGAGAGTTAGAGGTATTGGGAAGATGGAGGGAATATTTTGAGGAATTGTTAAATGTTGATGAAGATAGGGAAGCTGTGATTTCGTGTATAGGGCAAGGAGGAATAACATCTTGTAGGAGTGAGGAAGAGCCAGTTGTGAGTGTGGGGGAAGTTCGTGAGGCAGTAGGTAAAATGAAAGGGGGTAAGGCAGCCGGGATTGATGGGATAAAGATAGAAATGTTAAAAGCAGGTGGGGATATAGTTTTGGAGTGGTTGGTGCAATTATTTAATAAATGTATGGAAGAGGGTAAGGTACCTAGGGATTGGCAGAGAGCATGCATAGTTCCTTTGTATAAAGGCAAAGGGGATAAAAGAGAGTGCAAAAATTATAGGGGGATAAGTCTGCTGAGTATACCTGGTAAAGTGTATGGTAGAGTTATTATTGAAATAATTAAGAGTAAGACGGAGAATAGGATAGCAGATGAACAAGGAGGCTTTAGGAAAGGTAGGGGGTGTGTGGACCAGGTGTTTACAGTGAAACATATAAGTGAACAGTATTTAGATAAGGCTAAAGAGGTCTTTGTGGCATTTATGGATTTGGAAAAGGCGTATGACAGGGTGGATAGGGGGGCAATGTGGCAGATGTTGCAAGTGTATGGTGTAGGAGGTAGGTTACTGAAAGCAGTGAAGAGTTTTTACGAGGATAGTGAGGCTCAAGTTAGAGTATGTAGGAAAGAGGGAAATTATTTCCCAGTAAAAGTAGGCCTTAGACAAGGATGTGTGATGTCACCGTGGTTGTTTAATATATTTATAGATGGGGTTGTAAGAGACGTAAATGCGAGGGTCTTGACAAGAGGCGTGGAGTTAAAAGATAAAAAATCACACACAAAGTGGGAGTTGTCACAGCTGCTCTTTGCTGATGACACTGTGCTCTTGGGAGATTCTGAAGAGAAGTTGCAGAGATTGGTGGATGAATTTGGTAGGGTGTGCAAAAGAAGAAAATTAAAGGTGAATACAGGAAAGAGTAAGGTTATGAGGATAACAAAAAGATTAGGTGATGAAAGATTGAATATCAGATTGGAGGGAGAGAGTATGGAGGAGGTGAATGTATTCAGATATTTGGGAGTGGACGTGTCAGCGGATGGGTCTATGAAAGATGAGGTGAATCATAGAATTGATGAGGGAAAAAGAGTGAGTGGTGCACTTAGGAGTCTGTGGAGACAAAGAACTTTGTCCTTGGAGGCAAAGAGGGGAATGTATGAGAGTATAGTTTTACCAACGCTCTTATATGGGTGTGAAGCATGGGTGATGAATGTTGCAGCGAGGAGAAGGCTGGAGGCAGTGGAGATGTCATGTCTGAGGGCAATGTGTGGTGTGAATATAATGCAGAGAATTCGTAGTTTGGAAGTTAGGAGGAGGTGCGGGATTACCAAAACTGTTGTCCAGAGGGCTGAGGAAGGGTTGTTGAGGTGGTTCGGACATGTAGAGAGAATGGAGCGAAACAGAATGACTTCAAGAGTGTATCAGTCTGTAGTGGAAGGAAGGCGGGGTAGGGGTCGGCCTAGGAAAGGTTGGAGAGAGGGGGTAAAGGAGGTTTTGTGTGCGAGGGGCTTGGACTTCCAGCAGGTATGCATGAGCGTGTTTGATAGGAGTGAATGGAGACAAATGGTTTTTAATACTTGACGTGCTGTTGGAGTGTGAGCAAAGTAACATTTATGAAGGGTTCAGGGAAACCGGCAGGCCGGACTTGAGTCCTGGAGATGGGAAGTACAGTGCCTGCACTCTGAAGGAGGGGTGTTAATGTTGCAGTTTAAAAACTGTAGTGTAAAGCACCCTTCTGGCAAGACAGTGATGGAGTGAATGATGGTGAAAGTTTTTCTTTTTCGGGCCACCCTGCCTTGGTGGGAATCGGCCAGTGTGATAATAATAATAATGTATGTGTAGTGTGGCCTAAGTGTAAGCAGAAGTAGCAAGACGTACCTGAAACCTTGCATGTTTATGAGACAGAAAAAAAAAGACACCAGCAATCCTACCATCATGTAAAACAATTACAGGCTTCCGTTTTACACTCACTTGGTAGGACAGTAGTACTTTCCTGGGTGGTTGCTGTCTACCAACCTACTACCTAGGAAATAAAGGACTTATTATAATTATATTACTTAACATGTTGTTGGGGTGTGAGCAAGGTAACATGAAAGGATTCAGGAAAACTGGGTACCCAGACTTGAGTCCTGGAGGTGGGAAGTACAGTTCCTGCACTCTGAAGGAAGGGTGGAGGTGTTGCAGTATGGAGAGTCATCTAAACTGCGGTGTCAGTGTGCTTCTGGCAAGACAGTGATTGAATAAATGATGGTGAAAGCTTTTTCCTCTTTTTTTTTTTTTTGGGGGGGGGGGGTACTCTACCTCTGTGGGAGATGGCTGACACATTAAAAAGAAATATTAAGTTCATTGACAAATAACCTACAGTGGTAAGATAAAGATAAGATTTGTTGGGATTTTCAATCCAGGGGAGGGTTTGCCAATTAGGATAACACAAGATAGTCTGCATCATCAAGGATTATCTGTCTTGTTTCCATTGTGGTCCTTCAGGCTTGTCCCCCAAGCTGCTACCCACACCAGTTCACTAACACCACTAACACCCAGGTACCTACTTACTACTAGGTGAACAAGGACAGCAGGTGTAAGGGAGCACAATCATGATCTCCACCCGTGCCAGATATTGAACCATGGACACTCAGTGTGAGAGGCGAATGCATTGCCTAACAAGCCAATTCAGTCGATAACTTTTCATTTCATTCTTTACCATTATAATTTGTTTCCTCTGGAAAATGTGAAGTATTTGTGAATTGTTTAAGCCCTGGTATTGAGACTTGAGTTCTTGAATTGGAAAATGCAATTCCTCCACTATGAAAGATGGGTGACTTGCAATCTGAATGATGTGTGACTTGCAGTCTGATGTGTAACCTGAAGTCTGAATGATATGTGACCTGTAGTCTGAATGTGTGACCTGCACTCTGAATGATGTGTGACCTGCACTCTGAATGATGGGTGGCCTGCACTCTGAATGATGGGTGGCCTGCACTCTGAATGATGGATGATGGCTTGTAATGTCTGCACACCTCTGCCAAGACAGCTGTTCGATGAATGATGGTGAATGCATTAATTTCAGCAAGAAATGATGGATGTGGGAACAAAAATTCTAATATCTGAAGGTCTTGCGTGATCCACTGTCTGCTGAGTGTCAGACACTTGTGTTGGTGGCTTGATCCACAGTCTGCTGAGTGTCAGACACATGCAGTGGTGGCTTGATCCACAGTCTGCTGAGTGTCAGACACATGTGGTGGTGGCTTGATCCACTGTCTGCTGAGTGTCAGTCACACGTGGTAGTGGTGGCTTGATCCACAGTCTGCTGGGTGTCAGACACATGTGGTGGTGGTGGCTTGATCCACTGTCTGCTGAGTGTCAGACATACATGGTGGTGGTAGCTTGATCCATGGTCTGCTGAGTGTCAGACATATGTGGTGGTGGTGGTGGCTTGATCCACAGTCTGCTGAGTGTCAGACATATGTGGTGGTGGTGGCTTGATCCACTGTCTGCTGAGTGTCAGACATACATGGTGGTGGTAGCTTGATCCATGGTCTGCTGAGTGTCAGACATATGTGGTGGTGGTGGCTTGATCCACTGTCTGCTGAGTGTCAGGCATACATGGTGGTGGTGGCTTGATCCACTGTCTGCTGAGTGTCAGGCATACATGGTGGTGGTGGCTTGATCCACTGTCTGCTGAGTGTCAGACATACATGGTGGTGGTGGCTTGATCCTCTGTTTGCTGAGTGTCAGGCATATGTGGTGGTGGTGGCTTGATCCACTGTCTGCTGAGTGTCAGAGATACATGGTGGTGGCTTGATCCACTGTCTGCTGAGTGTCAGACATACATGGTGGTGGTGGCTTGATCCACTGTCTGCTGAGTGTCAGGCATACATGGTGGTGGTGGCTTGATCCACTGTCTGCTGAGTGTCAGACATAAGTGGTGGTGGTGGATTGATCCACTGTCTGCTGAGTGACATACATGGTGGTGGTGGCTTGATCCTCTGTCTGCTGAGTGTCAGGCATACGTGGTGGTGGTGGCTTGATCCTCTGTCTGCTGAGTGTGCATACGTGGTGGTGGTGCTTGATCCTCTGTCTGCTGAGTGTCAGGCATACGTGGTGGTGGTGGCTTGATCCTCTGTCTGCTGAGTGTCAGGCATACGTGGTGGTGGTGGCTTGATCCACTGTCTGCTGTGTGTCAGACATATGTGGTGGTCATGGTGGTGGTGGTGGCAGCTTGATCCACTGTCTGCTGAGTGTCAGACAGACACACTTTTTGTTTGTACTCACCTATATATAATCTATGAATTTAATAAACAAGTGGCATTTTCTTTTCTTAAGGTTAAAACTAGGCTCTTGCAGCACATGAAGCTTCACCACATGTTTGATTTTCAAGACATCATGAAAAAATTCAGCTTTTACGAACAAGTTAAGATTGTCAACTTCATAAGATCATGCGTAAGTAAATGTATTTCTTATCTTCTAGGATAATTTGTGGATTTGGAAAATTCGTCTTAAGAAGGTTCATGCAAGTCATTTTAAGCACAATATTTTCCAATGTCTTTATTAATATATTTAAGTGCAATGTTCATAATTTTGTTATTGGGTATTTAACCCCTTCAGGGTCCAAGGCCCAAATCTGAAGTGGTGCCCCAGTGTCCCAAGAATTTTCAAAAAAAAAAATTTGTTATTTTTTCTTATGAAATGGTAGAGAATCTTTTTGTGAAGGTAATAAAACAAAAAGTACGAAATTTGATGGAAAATTGACGATATTATGCTCTCGCGAATTTTGATGTGTCAGCGATATTTACGAATCGGTGATTTTGCCGACTTTGACTCCCATTTTAGGCCAATTACATTATTCCAGTCAACCAAATTCTTAGCTATTTCACTAGTATTACTTCTATTCTATCAATTGAGCACAAGAAATTGCCAAGTCAACTGTTTCAACTACAAATTAAAGTGATCGGAAATTGTTAATTTGGCCAATTTAACACAAAGTTCAAAATATTCCACTTTCAAAATAGGGTCCAGAATAAACAATGTAGGTATTCCTGGAACTAAACTAACATTTCCTCTGTTCATTAGTTACGTTTTGAGGCTTTACAAATAAATTCCATTTTGATTTTCTATTCACATAATGAATTTTTATTCACACCAAAAAATAGAAGATTTCCTGTTAGGCAATACTGTAATAATTGTATAAATATCATCACCATATTTGTGAATATATATTAGACCCACCAGCTGATGTGTATTAGACGTGTGAGGTCGTTTGTTTACTCTTAAATATCGGCAAAAATTTAACATTTCTGCTACTTTGAGCTTAGTTTCAAGCCATTTCCAGTGCTAAAACAAATCAAAATCATCTCTATTTCTGTAATATGTCTTCCATTCTATCAAATGAGACCAAGAAATCGCAAATACAACTATAAAAAACATAAGAAAAAGCACTGCAAAGTCGCTGTTTTAATCGAAAAATCATGATTTCAGTTTTTTTTCTCTCATTATACACAGTGTGCTGCAGGATCTGTTTTATGTGGTGCACACATACCACATAGATGTATTCTCTCATATCTAGGCCCAAATGTACCACTCACAGTTTATCAGAGTGAGCTGAGCTCATGACGTAGATCTACAGTTTGGACCCTGAACGTAAAGCCGTAGATCTACGGGACGGACCTTGAAAAGGTTAAGGTGCTGCATTTTCAAATTTTGTTTAATTGTAAATGTTTATAGGAAAATAATTCCCCTTTCTGTTGTTAGTAAGATAAATATTAAGCAAATAAGAACTAAAGGGCACAATACCTTGACTGGAACAATACACAGATAACCTGTATATAGGAGAAAGAAGCTTACCATGACATTTTGGTTCAACTTGGACCATTTACAAAGTAAAAAAATTAACTACTGTAGCCCCTATATAAGCCTATCACTAAACATATTTTTTTTTTCATTTACACATCGGCCATTTCCCACCAAGGCTGGGTGGCTGAAAAAGAAAAAGTTTCACCATCATTCACTCCATCACTGTCTTGCCAGAGGCACACTCACAGAATTAAAGTTTACTTAAATTCTTCAGTAAACTTTAATTCTGGAAAGCAAAATTTAGTTATAAATTACAAATGCTGTACTGTAATGCAGGTTAGCTCCATTTATATTCACTGACCCATCCTGATAATTTCACAATAAATTGAAAATAAATGATGGAGAAACCACAATTTGAACAAGACAACACCAGTATCACTATGCCATGTCTCAGAGGTTCTTCAGGTGGAGTGAAGAGGCCTTGTCCTATGGTACAGTCATGCTGGTGGTGTTTCTTCCTTAAATTGTGGCTTTCCATTAGTAAAGCATGTTATTTACAGTTATATTTAATAAGCAGTACCTTCTATATCTAATTGCCTTTATTTTTTTAGTACTTATGGTTAGAGATGGGATTATTATTATTATTATAATCAAGGGGGAAGCGCTAAACCCGGAGGATTATACAGCGCCTGGGGGGGGGATGTGGAAGGCATTCAGGCTTAATTCGGGGAACTGGAGCACAGATCCAATTCCCAAAGTCAAGAGCCCCTCACCAACATCAAGGAACCTTCCTTGAGGGGTTAGAGATGGGAGAATGTCAAAATTTTTACCGATGCCGGTGCTGACATTCAGTTTTAAGCTAATGCCAATACCATCAAAATAAGCCTATAACCACCAACACTGATACTGATACCATCAAAATTACCCTGTACCCACTTATACCAATACCTATACTCAGTTTTAGGCTGATGCAAATACTTTTTTTTTTTTAACACCTCAGCCATTTCCCCACTGAGGTAGAATAACCCAAAAAGAAAGAAAACCCCAAAAAGAAAGAAAAAACTTTCATCATTCACCACTATTGCCATCACTCATACAGAATCACTGTCTTTGCAGAGGTGCTCAGATACAACTTAGACACCCTTCAAACTGCTAATATCCCAAACCCCTCCTTTAAAGTGCAGGCATTGTACTTCCCATTCCAGGACTCAAGTCCAGCTAACTGGTTTCTCTGAATCCCTTCACAAAATATTACCCTGCTAACACTGCAACAGCTCATCAGGTCCCAAAAACCATTTGTCTCCATTCACTCCTATCAAACATGCTCACATACGCTTGCTGGAAGTCCAAGCCCCTCGCCCACAAAACTTCTTTTACCCCCTCCCTCCAATCTTTTTGGAGATGACCCCTACCCCGCCTTCCTTCCCCTACAGATTTATACGCTCTCCAAGTCACTCTATGTACTTTGTTTCAATCTCTCTAAATGACCAAACCACCTCAACAGTAACTCCACACCTCCTAATTTCCACACTATAAATTCTCTGCCTCCAGCTGCCTCCTCGCTGCAACATTTGCAACCCATGCTTCACACCCATAAAAGAGTGTTGGTACTACTATACTCTCATACATTCCCTTCTTTGCCTTCATGGTTAACGTTTTTTGTCTCCACAGATAATTTAATGCACCACTCACCTTTTTTCCTTCATCAGTTCTATGGTTAACCTCATCCTTCATGAACCCATCTGCTGACAAGGCAACTCCCAAATATCTGAAAACATTCACTTCTTCCATACTCCCTCCCTCAATGTGATATCCAGTTTTTCTTTATCTAAATCATTTGATACCCCTCATCACCTTACACTTATCTATGTTCACTTTCAACTTTCTATCTTTATACACCTTTACATATCAATACCCATACTGTACTCAAATTTAGGCCAATAGGAAAACCTATACTCAAATTTAGGCTGATGATACCTACACTGAATTTTAAGTTGATACTGATGTCTGTTGTACACTCAATTTAAGGTTGATACCAATATTTATCCTAGGTAGTAGGTTGGTAGACAACAACCACCCAGGGAGGTACTACCGTCCTGCCAAGTGAGTGTAAAACGGAAGCCTGTAATTGTTTTACATGATGGTAGGATTGCTGGTGTCTTTTTTCTGTCTCATAACCATGCAAGATTTCAGGTATGTCTTGCTACTTCTACTTACACTTAGGTCACACTACACATACATGTACAAACATATATATACACACCCATCTGGGTTTTCTTCTATTTTCTTTCTAGTTCTTGTTCTTGTTTATTTCCTCTTAACTCCATAGGGAAGTGGAGCAGAATTCTTCCTCCGTAAGCCATGCGTGTTGTAAGAGGCGACTAAAATGCCGGGAGCAAGGGGCTAGTAACCTCTTGTCCTGTATATATTACTAAATGTAAAAGGAGAAACTTTTCTTTTTCCTTTTGGGCCACCCCGCCTCGGTGGGATACGGCCAGTGTGTTGAAAGAAAGAATAATTACCTCACAATACAAATACTCTTACATTGTGTACAAGTTAGTACAGAATAAACAAACAGCAACACTCCCATTCTCATGCAACACACCATTTTTAAAAGTGAATGAAGATATTATTATTATCATAGTAAAAAAGCGCTAAACCCACAAGGGTCGTGAATTGCTATATATAGAGTGAAGGCATATGAAAGGAATATTTTTCTACAGTTATCCACCAGTATTTGACTAGAGAAAACGTAATTCTTTCGACACTACTTACACAGCAGCTTCATAAATAAATCTCATATTTAGGTCAATTTTTATTCTATGAGTGTATGTATCATGTTTATATGCAATGTAACGTGTTTCTTATATAATTTTGAGGAAAATATCATAGATGGACTAATGAAAATGTCTATATTAATGTAAAATGAGACATTTAATGTGCCTAAGAGTGATTATTATTACGAAATATTGGCGTCATGAGTAGAGAGACTCTTAGCGATTTTAATGTGTACCTGCACACCAGCACAGTGTGTAAGTATATTTAGGTACAGGTACACATAATTATAATTATCAGAGTACATACAAAATACGAAGTAACTTTAAAACACTTGAAATTTTGAAAAGTTTCCAGACATAATAGATGTGGTCACGAAGAATGTAAACAAACCGGGTGGGATGCGCCGCATTTAAAAGACCGCTTGCAGTATAGCAAATTTTGGTCATAGTTTGACTTCGCCGTATTAACGGAATGCTGTAAGGCGAAACACCATAGAGCGGGGTCCTACTGTATATCAGTAAATTTTGTGTACGATAGTTTATTTAGGTGTACAGTAGAGTATTTTAGTGCATTTTATTACTATTTTTTTAAATTTTTATTGCCATTTTTAACTTTTTTTAACAGTTACTCGGAGAATCATTCCTATTAGTCCACTATATCGTGGGTTTACTGTATTATATTTCTGCAGTATTAACCCTTGACTGTTTTGATCGTATATATGTGTCTTATGAGTCACCGTTTTTGACGTATATATACTCATAAATTCTAGCGGCTTCAAATCAAGCAGGAGAAAGCTATTAGGCCCACATGTGAGAGAATGGGTCTGTGTGGTCAGTGTGCATGATATAAAAAAAATCCTGCAGCACGCAGTGCATAATGAGGAAAAAAAAAACTCCGACCGTTTTTTGTAATTAAAATGCCGACTTTGTGGTCTATTTTCGTATAGTATTTATGGTTGTATTCTCGTTTTCTTGGTCTCATTTGATAGAATGGAAAACATATTATAAAAATAGATGCAATTTTGATTGGTTTTACTATGAAAAGAACCTTGAAATGGAGCTCAAAATAGGGGGAAATGTTTGATTTTTGCCGATGTTCAAAAGTAAACAAATGATGTCATTTTCCAATAAATGTCCAAGTAGCCATTCTAATATGCAGTCATCAATGGGTTGACATTATTTATACAATTATTACAATATTGCAGTAGTCTGCATAACAGTAAATCTTCTATTTTTTGTTTGAATAAAAATTCAAAATAGAAAGCAAGAGTAATATCAGAGGGGCCTGGAGATGTGACTGATGAACAAAGAAAATGGTATTTTATAGCCAAGAATGTCTGCATTGTTCATTCTGGACCCTATTTTGAAATTGTCATATTTTTTAAATTTTGTGAAATTGGCGAAATTGCAAATTTCTGACCACTTTATTGGGTAGTTGACATTGGTAAATGGGCAGTTTCTTGTACTCAATCGATAGAAAAAATGGAGTTCTAAAGAAATAGCTATGAGTTTGGTCGACTGGAACAATAGAATTAGCCGAAAATAGGACTCAAAGTGGGCGAAATTGCAGATTCATGAGTATCGCCGAGGTCGCTTACTTAGCGAGAGCGTACTTCCGTCAGTTTTCCATCAAATTTTGCTCTTTTGGTGTCATTACAATCGGGAAAATATTCTCTATCATTTCATAAGTTTTTTTTTTTTTTGGAAATTTTGCGACACCAGAAGACACCTAGATTTGGGGTTGTTTTTTTTCAGCTTTCTTGATGTAATATTTCTTTAATTTTGAGATCTTTATTGGCATGATTAACAAGTGAAACATTTCAGATGGCAGAATGTCGTTGCTTGAAGTGTCAGCTTGTGTTTGCTTCACCAGAGCTTCTGCAAGATCACTTATCGCAGTCAAAACATTGTGTTTTGCCAGATCAGCGAGTGTGGAATCTTTCTCGGTGAGCCTCTACAATAATAGTTTGTTTTGTAATGCTGTGAACAGGGGAATGTAACTGAGTAAGGGAATGAGGGAGTGTAAGGAAATGAGAGAGTATGAGCAAGGAAATGAGAAAGTGTGAGCAGGGGAATAAGGGAGTGTGAGCAGAGGAATGAGGGAGTGTAAGTAAAAGAATAAGATAGTGTGAGCAAGAGAATAAGATAGTGTGAGTGATGGAATATGAGAGTGTGACCAAGAGAATGTGAGTGTGTCACCATGGATGAACAGTCAATTTGATAATATTGAGTCAGTTTGATAATATTGAGTGATTGAAATTTTGTTTTCTTTGTGTGTGTGTGTGTGTGTGTGTGTGTGTGTGTGTGTGTGTGTGTGTGTGTGTGTGTGTGTATGTGTGTATATATATAATTCTATATATATATATATATATATATATACAGTGGACCCCCGCATAGCGAACTTAATCCGTGCAAGAGGGCTGGTCGTTATGCGAAATGTTCGCTATGCGAATTAATTTTCCCCATAAGAAATAATGGAAATAAAATTAATCCGTGCAAGACACCCAAAAGTATGAAAAAAATTTTTTTTTACCACAAAAAAATGTTAATTTTAGTACACACAAACTGAAAAAGGCATGCACAATTACATGACACTTACTTTTATTGAAGATCTGGTGATGATTGATGGGATGGGAGGAGGGGAGAGAGAGTGTTAGTGTTTAGAAGGGGAATCCCCTTCCATTAGGACTTGAGGTAGCAAGTCCTTTTCTGGGGTTACTTCCCTTCTTCTTTTAATGCCACTAGGACCAGCTTCAGAGTCACTGGACTTCTTTCGCACAACATATCTGTCCATAGTGGCCTGTACCTCTCGTTCCTTTATGATTTGTCTAAAGTGGTTCACAACAGTGTCATTGTAACAGTCACCAGCACGGCTTGCAATAGCTGTGTGAGGGTGATTTTCATCAAAAAAGGTTTGCACTTCAAGCCATTTTGCACACATTTCCTTAATCTTTGAAGTAGGCAATTCCTTCAATTTCTCTCTCCCCTCCTTTGAACCAGTTTCCCCAGGTCTGGCCTCTTGCTCTTGAAGTTGATCTATCAGCTCATCAGTGGTTAGTTCTTCATTGTCCTCCTCCACCAACTCTTCCACATCCTCCCCACTAACCTCCAACCCCAAGGACTTCCCCAATTCCACAATTGATTCCTCAACTGGTATACTACTCCTCTCAGGGTTAGCCTCAAACCCTTCAAAATCCCTTTTGTCTACACATTCTGGCCACAGTTTCTTCCAAGCAGAGTTCAAGGTTCTCTTAGTCACTCCCTCCCAAGCCTTACCTATAAGGTTTACACAATTGAGGATATTAAAGTGATCCTTCCAAAACTCTTTTAGAGTCAATCGAGTGTCTGTGGTCACTTCAAAGCACTTTTGAAACAGAGCTTTTGTGTACAGTTTCTTGAAGTTGGAAATGACCTGCTGGTCCATGGGCTGCAGGAGAGGAGTGGTATTAGGAGGCAAAAACTTCACCTTAATGAAGCTCATGTCCCCATAAAGTCGCTCTGCCACGTCTGTAGGATGACCAGGGGCATTGTCTAACACCAGGAGGCACTTAAGGTCTAATTTCTTTTCAGTTAGGTAATCTTTCACATTGGGGGCAAATGCATGGTGTAACCAGTTATAGAAAAATTCCCTAGTGACCCATGCCTTACTGTTTGCCCTCCACAGCACACACAAATTATCCTTGAGGACATTCTTTTGCCTGAACGCTCTGGGAGTTTCAGAGTGATACACTAATAAAGGCTTAACTTTGCAATCACCACTAGCATTGGCACACATCAACAAAGTAAGCCTGTCTTTCATAGGCTTATGTCCTGGGAGTGCCTTTTCCTCCTGAGTAATGTAGGTCCTGCTTGGCATTTTCTTCCAGAACAGGCCTGTTTCATCACAATTAAACACTTGTTCAGGTTCCAGTCCTTCAGTTTCTATGTACTCCTTGAATTCATGCACATATTTTTCAGCCGCTTTGTGGTCCGAACTGGCAGCCTCACCATGCCATATCACACTATGGATGCCACTACGCTTCTTAAATCTCTCAAACCAACCTTTGCTGGCCTTAAATTCACTCACATCATCACTAGTTGCAGGCATTTTTTTAATTAAATCGTCATGCAACTTCCTAGCCTTTTCACATATGATCGCTTGAGAGACGCTATCTCCTGCTAGCTGTTTTTCATTTATCCACACCAATAAGAGTCTCTCAACATCTTCCATCACTTGCGATCTTTGTTTCGAAAACACAGTTAAACCTTTGGCAACAACAGCTTCCTTGATTGCCGTTTTCTTGCCCACAATAGAAGCGATGGTTGATTTTGGTTTCTTGTACAACCTGACCAGGTCGGTGATACGTACTCCACTTTCATACTTATCAATGATCTCTTTCTTCATTTCAATGGGTATTCTTACCCTTTGAGGTGTAGGGTTGGCACTAGAAGCTTTCTTGGGGCCCATGGTCACTTATTTTCCACAAACAGCACCGAAAACACTGTAATAATACGAAATATTCCGAGTGTATGCTTGAATGTTACCGCGGAGGCTGGCTGGTAAACAATGGGACGGGTGGCACATGTGAGGCTGGCTGAGGGCGCACATTGGACGCGTCTCGGACGAAGGTCGCTGAGCGGGTTTTTGTCCACTATGCGGCGCAAAATTTTAGCGAACAAAGCGTTCGCTATGCGGATTGTTCGCTATGCAAGGCGTTCGCTATGCGGGGGTCCACTGTATATATATATATATATATATATATATATATATATATATATATATATATATATATATATATATATAGGATGGGGTCCACCTCTGGTGTAAATTGTGGGACATCATATATATATATATATATATATATATGATGGTGAAAGTTTTTCTTTTTCGGGCCACCCTGCCTTGGTGGGAATCGGCCAGTGTGATAAAAAAAAAAAAAAAAAATATATATATATATATATATATATATATATATATATATATATATATATATATATATATATATATATATATATATATATTTATATATATATATTTATATTTTATTTTATTATCACACTGGCCGATTCCCACCAAGGCAGGGTGGCCCGAAAAAGAAAAACTTTCACCATCATTCACTCCATCACTGTCTTGCCAGAAGGGTGCTTTACACTACAGTTTTTAAACTGCAACATTAACACCCCTCCTTCAGAGTGCAGGCACTGTACTTCCCATCTCCAGGACTCAAGTCCGGCCTGCCGGTTTCCCTGAACCCCTTCATAAATGTTACTTTGCTCACACTCCAACAGCACGTCAAGTATTAAAAACCATTTGTCTCCATTCACTCCTATCAAACACGCTCATGCATACCTGCTGGAAGTCCAAGCCCCTCGCACACAAAACCTCCTTTACCCCCTCCCTCCAACCTTTCCTAGGCCGACCCCTACCCCGCCTTCCTTCCACTACAGACTGATACACTCTTGAAGTCATTCTGTTTCGCTCCATTCTCTCTACATGTCCGAACCACCTCAACAACCCTTCCTCAGCCCTCTGGACAACAGTTTTGGTAATCCCGCACCTCCTCCTAACTTCCAAACTATGAATTCTCTGCATTATATTCACACCACACATTGCCCTCAGACATGACATCTCCACTGCCTCCAGCCTTCTCGCTGCAACATTCATCACCCATGCTTCACACCCATATAAGAGCGTTGGTAAAACTATACTCTCATACATTCCCCTCTTTGCCTCCAAGGACAAAGTTCTTTGTCTCCACAGACTCCTAAGTGCACCACTCACTCTTTTTCCCTTATCAATTCTATGATTCACCTCATCTTTTATAGACCCATCCGCTGACACGTCCACTCCCAAATATCTGAATACATTCACCTCCTCCATACTCTCTCCCTCCAATCTGATATTCAATCTTTCATCACCTAATCTTTTTGTTATCCTCATAACCTTACTCTTTCCTGTATTCACCTTTAATTTTCTTCTTTTGCACACCCTACCAAATTCATCCACCAATCTCTGCAACTTCTCTTCAGAATCTCCCAAGAGCACAGTGTCATCAGCAAAGAGCAGCTGTGACAACTCCCACTTTGTGTGTGATTCTTTATCTTTTAACTCCACGCCTCTTGTCACGACCCTCGCATTTACTTCTCTTACAACCCCATCTATAAATATATTAAACAACCACGGTGACATCACACATCCTTGTCTAAGGCCTACTTTTACTGGGAAATAATTTCCCTCTCTCCTACATACTCTAACTTGAGCCTCACTATCCTCGTAAAAACTCTTCACTGCTTTCAGTAACCTACCTCCTACACCATACACTTGCAACATCTGCCACATTGCCCCCCTATCCACCCTGTCATATGCCTTTTCCAAATCCATAAATGCCACAAAGACCTCTTTAGCCTTATCTATATATATATATATATATATATATATATATATATATATATATATATATATATATATATATATATATATATATATATATATATATATATATATATATATATATATATATATATATATATATATATATACATTATATATATATATATATATATATATATATATATATATATATATATATATATATATATATACAGTGGACCCCCGCATAGCGAACTTAATCCGTGCAAGAGGGCTGGTCGTTATGCGAAATGTTCGCTATGCGAATTAATTTTCCCCATAAGAAATAATGGAAATAAAATTAATCCGTGCAAGACACCCAAAAGTATGAAAAAAATTTTTTTTTACCACAAAAAAATGTTAATTTTAGTACACACAAACTGAAAAAGGCATGCACAATTACATGACACTTACTTTTATTGAAGATCTGGTGATGATTGATGGGATGGGAGGAGGGGAGAGAGAGTGTTAGTGTTTAGAAGGGGAATCCCCTTCCATTAGGACTTGAGGTAGCAAGTCCTTTTCCGGGGTTACTTCCCTTCTTCTTTTAATGCCACTAGGACCAGCTTCAGAGTCACTGGACCTCTGTCGCACAACAAATCTGTCCATAGAGCTCTGTACCTCCCGTTCCTTTACGATTTGTCTAAAATGGGCCATAACATTGTCATTGAAATAGTCACCAGCACGGCTTGCAACAGCTGTGTCAGGGTGATTTTCATCCATAAAGGTTTGCAGTTCAACCCACTGTGCACACATTTCCTTAATTTTTGAAGTAGGCACAATGGATTCCACAACTGGCATAGGCTTCTCAGGGTTAGCCCCAAACCCTTCAAAATCTTTCTTAATTTCCATACTAATTCTCACCCTTTTTACCACCAGGGTTGGGCACTAGAAGCTTTCTTGGGGCCCATGGTCACTTATTTTCCAGAAACAGCACCGAAAACACTGTAATAATACAAAATATTCCGAGTGTATGCTTGAATGTTACCGCGGAGGCTGGCTGGTAAACAATGGACGCGTCTCGGACGAAGGTCGCTGAGCGGGTTTTTGTCCACTATGCGGGGCAAAATTTTGGCGAACAAAGCGTTCGCTATGCGGATTGTTCGCTATGCAAGGCGTTCGCTATGCGGGGGTCCACTGTATATATATATATATATATATATATATATATATATATATATATATATATATATATATATATATTATATTTATATATTTATTTATTTATTTATTTATTTATTTATTCTTCCTAGGTAGTAGGTTGGTAGACAGCAACCGCCCATGGAGGTACTACCGTCCTGCCAAGTGAGTGTAAAACTGAAGCCTGTAATTGTTTTACACGATGGTAGGATTGCTGGTGTTTTTTTTTTTTCTGTCTTATTCACATGCAAGATTTCAGGTATGTCTTGCTACTTCCACTTAAACTTAGGTCACACTACACATACATGTACAAGCATATATATACACACCCCTTTGGGTTTTCTTCTATTTTCTTTCTAGTACTTGTCCTTGTTTATTTCCTCTTACCTCCATGGGGAAGCGGAACAGAATTCTTCCTCCGTAAGCCATGCTTGTTGTAAGAGGCGACTAAAGTGCCGGGAGCAAGGGGATAGTAACCCCTTCTCCTGTATATATTACTAAATGTAAAAGGAAAAACTTTCGTTTTTCCTTTTGGGCCATCCCGCCTCCGTGGAATACGGCTGATGTGTTGAAAGAAGAAGAATATATATACATGTATACTCTTCCTAGGTAATAGGATGGTAGACAGCAACCGCCCAGGGAGGTGCTACCGTCCTGCCAAGTGAATGTAAAACGAAAGCCTGTAATTGTTTTACATGATGGTAGGATTGCTGGTGTCTTTTGTCTGTCTCATAAATATGCAAGATTACAGGTACGTCTTGCTACATCTTCTTACACTTAGGTCACACTACACATACATGTGCAAGCATATATATACACACCCCTCTGGGTTTTCTTCTATTTTCTTTCTAGTTCTTGTTCTTGTTTATTTCCTCTTATCTCCATGGGGAAGTGGTACAGAATTCTTCCTCCATAAGCCATGCTCGTTGTAAGAGGCAACTAAAATGCCAGGGGCAAGGGGCTAGTAACCTCTTCTCCTGTATATATTACTAAATGTAAAAGGAGAAGCTTTCGTTTTTCCTTTTGGGCCCACCCACCTCAGTGGGATACTGCCAGTGTGTTGAAAGAATATATATACTCTTCCTTGGTAGTAGGTTGGTAGACAGCAACTGCCCAGGGAGGTACTGCCGTCCTGCCAAGTGAGTGTAAAACGAAAGCCTGTAATTGTTTTACATGATAGTAGAATTGCTGGTGTCCTTTTTTCTGTCTCATAAAAATGCAAGATTTCAGGTACGTCTTGCTACTTCTACTTACACTTAGGTCACACTACGCATACATGTACAAGCATATATATACACACACCCCTCTGGGTTTTCTGCTATTTTCTTTCTAGTTCCTGCTCTTGTTTATTTCCTCTTATCTCCATGGGGAAGTGGAACAGAATTCTTCCGCCGTAGGCCATGCGTGTTGTAAGAGGCAACTAAAATGCCGGGAGCAAGGGCCTAGTAACCTCTTCTCCTGTATATATTACTAAATGTAAAAGGAGAAACTTTTGTTTTTCCTTTTGGGCCACCCCGCCTCGGTGGGATACGGCTGGTATGTTGAAAGAAGAAAGAATATATACTCTTGTCTGTATTGTATTTAAATTTCATAAATATTTCCACAGATATCACATCCCAGTTGTAGAGAATGATGGTTTGCTCTGCCAGTTGGAAGATGGTGAATTGAATGATGCTGAGGCTACAAGTTATTCTTTATCTGAGAACGACGTGGTAAGATGTAGCAGTAACTCTATGTACAATTGATCCCTGTCATTCACATTCCTTGTGCAGTAATCTCTCTTATAAAGCTCTGTGTAGTGTGAGTTTTTGGAAATGTATATGAATAAGTTCATTGTAAGATGAATAGAACATGAAATGTCCTTCATAGTAGATGTTCAGTTTTTGATGTATTTTTTTTTATTGCAATTGAAAAAATTACTCTGTTGTTTTTTGCTTAGCTAACAACTTTAGCCCCTGTTAAGAACAATGTTTAGATGTACTTAGAATGTGTGAAAAGCAATGATTATATTACCAGGAAGATGAGTGTACTATTTAGCTAGCTTGATAACTGTATTGTACAATTCATTCTCATTTTGTGAGTGTTAGAGGATTATGGTTCAACTCATGTTTTAACCCCTTAACTGTGCCCAGCGCACTAGTACACAGGTGAGGTCTGTATGTCCAATGTTCTAGTACGTATGTACAATTTTTCGTGGCTTCAGAAATACCACCCATGAGTATTTTTGCCCTCAGCACAGAGTGCAGAGATTAGAAGATTGTGTGGCATTACCAAAGTACAACTTAGAGAGCTGTTCAGGTGGTTTTGGCATTTTGAGAAGATGAAGTAAAATAAAATAATCAAGAAGGTTTATAAATCACAGGGAAGGTTGGAGAAGAGGTTAAAGAGGTTGAGAGGGCTAGGAGATTGAGGTTATGTGCTGTTGAAGTGTAAGCAAGATAATATTTATGAAGGGAAACAGGGAAACCAGTTATTTGGACTTGAGTTCTGGAAGTGGGAAGTACAGTGCCAGCTCTCTGTAGGAGGAGTGGGGATGAAGTACAGTGCCAGCTCTCTGTAGGAGGAGTGGGGATGAAGTACAGTGCTGGCTCTCAGTGCCAGCTCTCTGTAGGAGGAGTGGGGATGAAGTACAGTGCCAGCTCTCTGTAGGAGGAGTGGGGATGAAGTACAGTGCCAGCTCTCTGTAGGAGGAGTGGGGATGAAGTACAGTGCTGGCTCTCTGTAGGAGGAGTGGGGATGAAGTACAGTGCTGGCTCTCCAGTGCTGGCTCTCTGTAGGAGGAGTGGGGATGAAGTACAGTGCCAGCTCTCTGTAGGAGGAGTGGGGATGAAGTACAGTGCTGGCTCTCTGTAGGAGGAGTGGGGATGAAGTACAGTGCTGGCTCTCTGTAGGAGGAGTGGGGATGAAGTGCAGTGCCAGCTCTCTGTAGGAGGAGTGGGGATGAAGTACAGTGCCAGCTCTCTGTAGGAGGAGTGGGGATGAAGTACAGTGCCAGCTCTCTGTAGGAGGAGTGGGGATGAAGTACAGTGCTGGCTCTCTGTAGGAGGAGTGGGGATGAAGTACAGTGCCAGCTCTCTGTAGGAGGAGTGGGGATGAAGTACAGTGCTGGCTCTCTGTAGGAGGAGTGGGGATGAAGTACAGTGCTGGCTCTCAGATGAAGCAGTGGCTCTCTGTAGGAGGAGTGGGGATGAAGTACAGTGCTGGCTCTCTGTAGGAGGAGTGGGGATGAAGTACAGTGCTGGCTCTCTGTAGGAGGAGTGGGGATGAAGTACAGTGCCAGCTCTCTGTAGGAGGAGTGGGGATGAAGTACAGTGCTGGCTCTCTGTAGGAGGAGTGGGGATGAAGTACAGTGCCAGCTCTCTGTAGGAGGAGTGGGGATGAAGTACAGTGCCAGCTCTCTGTAGGAGGAGTGGGGATGAAGTACAGTGCTGGCTCTCTGTAGGAGGAGTGGGGATGAAGTACAGTGCTGGCTCTCTGTAGGAGGAGTGGGGATGAAGTACAGTGCTGGCTCTCTGTAGGAGGAGTGGGGATGAAGTACAGTGCTGGCTCTCTGTAGGAGGAGTGGGGATGAAGTACAGTGCTGGCTCTCTGTAGGAGGAGTGGGGATGAAGTGCAGTGCCAGCTCTCTGTAGGAGGAGTGGGGATGAAGTACAGTGCCAGCTCTCTGTAGGAGGAGTGGGGATGAAGTACAGTGCTGGCTCTCTGTAGGAGGAGTGGGGATGAAGTACAGTGCCAGCTCTCTGTAGGAGGAGTGGGGATGAAGTACAGTGCTGGCTCTCTGTAGGAGGAGTGGGGATGAAGTACAGTGCCAGCTCTCTGTAGGAGGAGTGGGGATGAAGTACAGTGCCAGCTCTCTGTAGGAGGAGTGGGGATGAAGTACAGTGCCAGCTCTCTGTAGGAGGAGTGGGGATGAAGTACAGTGCCAGCTCTCTGTAGGAGGAGTGGGGGTACAGAGTGGGGATGAAGTACAGTGCCAGCTCTCTGTAGGAGGAGTACAGTGCCAGCTCTCTGTAGGAGGAGTGGGGATGAAGTACAGTGCTGGCTCTCTGTAGGAGGAGTGGGGATGAAGTACAGTGCCAGCTCTCTGTAGGAGGAGTGGGGATGAAGTACAGTGCCAGCTCTCTGTAGGAGGAGTGGGGATGAAGTACAGTGCCAGCTCTCTGTAGGAGGAGTGGGGATGAAGTGCAGTGCCAGCTCTCTGTAGGAGGAGTGGGGATGAAGTACAGTGCCAGCTCTCTGTAGGAGGAGTGGGGATGAAGTACAGTGCCAGCTCTCTGTAGGAGGAGTGGGGATGAAGTACAGTGCCAGCTCTCTGTAGGAGGAGTGGGGATGAAGTACAGTGCCAGCTCTCTGTAGGAGGAGTGGGGATGAAGTACAGTGCTGGCTCTCTGTAGGAGGAGTGGGGATGAAGTACAGTGCCAGCTCTCTGTAGGAGGAGTGGGGATGAAGTACAGTGCTGGCTCTCTGTAGGAGGAGTGGGGATGAAGTACAGTGCCAGCTCTCTGTAGGAGGAGTGGGGATGAAGTACAGTGCCAGCTCTCTGTAGGAGGAGTGGGGATGAAGTGCAGTGCTGGCTCTCTGTAGGAGGAGTGGGGATGAAGTACAGTGCCAGCTCTCTGTAGGAGGAGTGGGGATGAAGTGCAGTGCCAGCTCTCTGTAGGAGGAGTGGGGATGAAGTACAGTGCTGGCTCTCTGTAGGAGGAGTGGGGATGAAGTACAGTGCTGGCTCTCTGTAGGAGGAGTGGGGATGAAGTACAGTGCCAGCTCTCTGTAGGAGGAGTGGGGATGAAGTACAGTGCCACATAAAATCATACATTTATTCTAAACATGCAAATGTTCAAATAATGCATTTGTTAATGTCTTCAACTTTTAACCCTTTGAGAGTTTTGGTCGTACTAGTACGTCTTACGCGTAGGGGTTTTTGTCGTACTAGTGTGCATAAATTCTAGCGGCCTCAAATCTCACAGGAAAAGGCTGATAAGCCTAGATGTGAGAGAATGGGTCTGTGTGGTGGGTGTGCGCAGTAGGAAAAAAATCTGGGACCCAGTGGTGCATTGTGGGAATGCCATCATAGTACACAATTTCCACCATGCCCTGTGGTAAGAAGTTCCTCACTCCTCGGCGAATTGGGACACTTTTGTTCCCCAGTGACAGTTCTAATACAGATGGAAGTGACAGTGAAGATGAGTTTCAAGGTTCTGGTGAGGTTTTGACCAAAACTAATGACCATAATATGGGTAATAGTGAGGAAAACCCAGACAACCCACAGCCTTCCACCTCTGGTGCTGGGCCATCTTGTTCACGTTCAGTTGTACCAGAATCAAAGAGGAAACTCCTATTTTCCAAAATCCCAGACTCAGATGTGAGCATTGGTGATGATAGTGATAGTGATTATGAACTACAAGCTCTTCAAACTTGTTCCAAGAATGGAGGAGGAGGAGGAGGCAGAGGAGGAGGAGGCAGAGGAGGAGGAGGCAAGAGGAGGAGGAGGAGGAGGAGGAGGAGGAGGAAGAAGAAGAGGAGGAGGAGGAGGAGGAGGAGGAAGAAGAAGAGGAGGAGGAGGAGGAGGAAGAAGAAGAGGAGGAGGAGGAGGAGGAAGAAGAAGAGGAGGAGGAGGAGGAGGAGGAAGAAGAAGAGGAGGAGGAGGAAGAAGAAGAATACATAATGATAACAATAATACATAATAATAATAATACATAATAATAATAGGTAGTAGGTTGGTAGACAGCAACCACCCAGGGAAGTACTACCGTCCTGCCAGATGACTGTGAAACAAAAACCTGTAACTGTTTTGCATGATGGTAGGATTGCTGGTTTCTTTTTCTGTCTCATAAACACGCTAAGATAACAGGGATATCTTGCTACTCCTACTTACACTTTGGTCACACTTCACAGACACGCACATGCATATATATATATACATACATCTAGGTTTTTCTCCTTTTTCTAAATAGCTCTTGTTCTTTTTTATTTCTTCTATTGTCCATGGGGAAGTGGAAAAGAATCTTTCCTCCGTAAGCCATGCGTGTCGTATGAGGCGACTAAAATGCCGGGAGCAATGGGCTAGTAACCCCTTCTCCTGTATACAATTACTAAAAAAGAGAAGAAGAAAAACTTTATAAAACTGGGTTGCTTAAATGTGCGTGGATGTAGTGCGGATGACAAGAAACAGATGATTGCTGATGTTATGAATGGAAAGAAGTTGGATGTCCTGGCCCTAAGCGAAACAAAGCTGAAGGGGGTAGGAGAGTTTCAGTTGGGGGAAATAAATGGGATTAAATCTGGAGTATCTGAGAGAGTTAGAGCAAAGGAAGGGGTAGCAGTAATGTTAAATGATCAGTTATGGAAGGAGAAAAGAGAATATGAATGTGTAAATTCAAGAATTATGTGGATTAAAGTAAAGGTTGGATGCGAGAAGTGGGTCATAATAAGCGTGTATGCACCTGGAGAAGAGAGGAATGCAGAGGAGAGAGAGAGATTTTGGGAGATGTTAAGTGAATGTATAGGAGCCTTTGAACCAAGTGAGAGAGTAATTGTGGTAGGGGACTTGAATGCTAAAGTAGGAGAAACTTTTAGAGAGGGTGTGGTAGGTAAGTTTGGGGTGCCAGGTGTAAATGATAATGGGAGCCCTTTGATTGAACTTTGTATAGAAAGGGGTTTAGTTATAGGTAATACATATTTTAAGAAAAAGAGGATAAATAAGTATACACGATATGATGTAGGGCGAAATGACAGTAGTTTGTTGGATTATGTATTGGTAGATAAAAGACTGTTGAGTAGACTTCAGGATGTACATGTTTATAGAGGGGCCACAGATATATCAGATCACTTTCTAGTTGTAGCTACACTGAGAGTAAAAGGTAGATGGGATACAAGGAGAATAGAAGCATCAGGGAAGAGAGAGGTGAAGGTTTATAAACTAAAAGAGGAGGCAGTTAGGGTAAGATATAAACAGCTATTGGAGGATAGATGGGCTAATGAGAGCATAGGCAATGGGGTTGAAGAGGTATGGGGTAGGTTTAAAAATGTAGTGTTAGAGTGTTCAGCAGAAGTTTGTGGTTACAGGAAAGTGGGTGCAGGAGGGAAGAGGAGCGATTGGTGGAATGATGATGTGAAGAGAGTAGTAAGGGAGAAAAAGTTAGCGTATGAGAAGTTTTTACAAAGTAGAAGTGATGCAAGGAGGGAGGAGTATATGGAGAAAAAGAGAGAAGTTAAGAGAGTGGTGAAGCAATGTAAAAAGAGAGCAAATGAGAGAGTGGGTGAGATGTTATCAACAAATTTTGTTGAAAATAAGAAAAAGTTTTGGAGTGAGATTAACAAGTTAAGAAAGCCTAGAGAACAAATGGATTTGTCAGTTAAAAATAGGAGAGGAGAGTTATTAAATGGAGAGTTAGAGGTATTGGGAAGATGGAAGGAATATTTTGAGGAATTGTTAAATGTTGATGAAGATAGGGAAGCTGTGATTTCGTGTATAGGGCAAGGAGGAATAACATCTTGTAGGAGTGAGGAAGAGCCAGTTGTGAGTGTGGGGGAAGTTCGTGAGGCAGTAGGTAAAATGAAAGGGGGTAAGGCAGCCGGGATTGATGGGATAAAGATAGAAATGTTAAAAGCAGGTGGGGATATAGTTTTGGAGTGGTTGGTGCAATTATTTAATAAATGTATGGAAGAGGGTAAGGTACCTAGGGATTGGCAGAGAGCATGCATAGTTCCTTTGTATAAAGGCAAAGGGGATAAAAGAGAGTGCAAAAATTATAGGGGGATAAGTCTGTTGAGTGTACCTGGTAAAGTGTATGGTAGAGTTATAATTGAAAGAATTAAGAGTAAGACGGAGAATAGGATAGCAGATGAACAAGGAGGCTTTAGGAAAGGTAGGGGGTGTGTGGACCAGGTGTTTACAGTGAAACATATAAGTGAACAGTATTTAGATAAGGCTAAAGAGGTCTTTGTGGCATTTATGGATTTGGAAAAGGCGTATGACAGGGTGGATAGGAGGGCAATGTGGCAGATGTTGCAAGTGTATGGTGTAGGAGGTAGGTTACTGAAAGCAGTGAAGAGTTTTTACGAGGATAGTGAGGCTCAAGTTAGAGTATGTAGGAAAGAGGGAAATTTTTTCCCAGTAAAAGTAGGCCTTAGACAAGGATGTGTGATGTCACCGTGGTTGTTTAATATATTTATAGATGGGGTTGTAAGAGAAGTAAATGCGAGGGTCTTGGCAAGAGGCGTGGAGTTAAAAGATAAAGAATCACACACAAAGTGGGAGTTGTCACAGCTGCTCTTTGCTGATGACACTGTGCTCTTGGGAGATTCTGAAGAGAAGTTGCAGAGATTGGTGGATGAATTTGGTAGGGTGTGCAAAAGAAGAAAATTAAAGGTGAATACAGGAAAGAGTAAGGTTATGAGGATAACAAAAAGATTAGGTGATGAAAGATTGAATATCAGATTGGAGGGAGAGAGTATGGAGGAGGTGAACGTATTCAGATATTTGGGAGTGGACGTGTCAGCGGATGGGTCTATGAAAGATGAGGTGAATCATAGAATTGATGAGGGAAAAAGAGTGAGTGGTGCACTTAGGAGTCTGTGGAGACAAAGAACTTTGTCCTTGGAGGCAAAGAGGGGAATGTATGAGAGTATAGTTTTACCAACGCTCTTATATGGGTGTGAAGCATGGGTGATGAATGTTGCAGCGAGGAGAAGGCTGGAGGCAGTGGAGATGTCATGTCTGAGGGCAATGTGTGGTGTGAATATAATGCAGAGAATTCGTAGTTTGGAAGTTAGGAGGAGGTGCGGGATTACCAAAACTGTTGTCCAGAGGGCTGAGGAAGGGTTGTTGAGGTGGTTCGGACATGTAGAGAGAATGGAGCGAAACAGAATGACTTCAAGAGTGTATCAGTCTGTAGTGGAAGGAAGGCGGGGTAGGGGTCGGCCTAGGAAGGGTTGGAGGGAGGGGGTAAAGGAGGTTTTGTGTGCGAGGGGCTTGGACTTCCAGCAGGCATGCGTGAGCGTGTTTGATAGGAGTGAATGGAGACAAATGGTCTGTGTCATCACTTTTACTCACATCTTCAAGCAGAGTATAGCACTTTGTCTGGATTTCTTGGGTTATCCTAGGTAATTTATACTATGTATACTTGTATTTATGTGTACCTGTGAGACAGAGATAGACAGACAGATAGAAAGAGAGAGACAGATTGAAAGAGATAGAATGAGGGAGAAAGATAAAACACCATTGTGTATGACACCATGTTTCAGAGTTCCACAAGCTGCAGAACTAATAGGAATATGTTCAGTGACTGTATATTGGTATATATATTATAGAACAATAATAATAAACAATGTTTTGTATTGTTTGTTTTTGTAAACAAGTTTTGTAAACAATAAAATTGATAATTATGTTTGTGTTTTTATTGTTTTTTTCAAAACAGGTATATAGGGGTTACAATTCATTTGGGCCCTTATGGGCCCATAAGTTAGGGAAAAAATAAAAAGTGAAAAACAAAAACCTTCAAATAAAAGAAATAAAATTTTGGGTGACGGGCAGTCCCCTGTTCCCACAGCCTTTTTTTTCTGCAAACTTCAGCCCCCATATCTCCGAAAGTAGGGATGGAAAAATTTTTTTGTTTATCCTAAAATGTTTAAAAAAAAACCTCTTTTTTCAAAGAAAAAATTTTTTTTTTTTTGAAATTTTGGCCCACCCTGAAAACGAGTTTCGGGGGGGCCCTTAAACCCTAAAAGGGGAAAAGAGAAAACCCATTTTAAGCCAAAGGTGTAAACATTCCCAACTTGGGGAAAAAACCCTGTTTCCTACTATTTTTTCTCTTGGAAGGGGAGGAAAGGGAACGGTGGTTATTGGACACCCAAAGGAATTTATCTTGGTTGAAAGGGGTGAAAAAATTTTTCTTTGTAGAATTAGAAAATTAATTGGGTTAAATTAATATATAAAAATCTTTGTAAAACTTCTTATTTAAATAGGGGAAAATTTTTTGGGGAAATGAAGGAAAATAAAAACACACACATGCAGATAAGGGACCCTTTTACTGCAAAAGTTTTTTTATTTTTCCCATTGTTTTAGATGAATGGTTCAAAAGAAAAATTTGATAATTAGAAACAGGCAACTTTTTGGAAAACTTTATTGAGGAATTTTTGGACACAGTGGTTAAAAAACCATAGAAGAAATTAAAACAGGGGGAGAATGGAGGAAATGGGCCCCTCAACCT
This sequence comes from Cherax quadricarinatus, assembly GCF_038502225.1. NCBI lineage: Eukaryota > Metazoa > Arthropoda > Malacostraca > Decapoda > Parastacidae > Cherax > Cherax quadricarinatus. Next base: position 12,772,958 of record NC_091377.1, on the reverse strand, counting down.
TGGTCGATGTGTTTGGGTCCATCAATTTTAAATAGAAGTTTTGGTTTGCCGATCAATTTTGGGAATAAAGATTCTATTCAAGTTTGGAGGAAACTCGACTTTGGGGCCCGTTCCCCTATTCTCCCCCTTTGAAGTTTTTTTCCTACGTAGGGATTGAAAAAACCTGTGTAAATTTTTCCTTCAATAAAGATCCCCAAAGAGTTAATTTTCAAATTTATCAATATTTTTTGGTTTTTTTTATACCATTTTTTTCCCATTTTTAAAGAATTGAAATTCATTCAGAATTGTATAACATGTAAAAAACCTTCATAGTACCTATAAAGTGTTTTGTTTAGAAAATGATTGATTAAAAGTTATTAGGGGATTAATCCTCTTCAGCCTGGTCCCAGAAGCCTTTTTGTTGCACAGCAACTAAAAGTGCTGAAAGACCCCAGCCCAAGGGGAGGAAATAAATTTGGGTCAAAAATGCAGGCATTTTGGCCCGGAGGGTTTTATTTTCCCGTTAAAAGTTTCCCGGAGCCCATGCTCATCCGGCCCTAAAACCAAGCAAGTTTTGCCCCGTTTTTGTTTTTTCCCCTGGGATGCGGGACCTCCCATTTTATAGCCAAGTTAAACTAAACAACTACATCGGGTTTTAAGGAAAAAACTGGGTTTATACATGGATCAAAACTTTATAAACCCCCAAACTATATTTTCAAATCCATATTTTTTTGGTTTGTTACCACTTCACCCTTTTTCCACTGAGGCAGGGGACCCAAAGAAAAAAAAACCCCAATTTACAGAAAAAGTGGAACCTAAAAAATCAAGTATTTTTTCCCCAACCTTCAAAAATAGAACCTTTTTTGGAAAAACCCTTTTCCATTATCGAACACCCCCCTATTTGGGACCCCCGGGACGGACCCGTCTCCCGCCCGCCTGTCCGAAATCCCCGAGGGGGGGGGAGAGTCTAGCTTTGTTTCTCCCAAAAAGTGAACCCCTTAACCGGCCCCTTCCACACATTTTTATTTTTTGTTGAGGCTTGTGGACTTCCCCGGAAATCCCCAAAAACTTCCGGGGGTTTTTAAAGGAAGAAAAATTCCTTAAGGGAAAAAGGAAATAATAAAAGAAGAGAGATTGTGGGACTTGTTTGTTTCCCCGGTTTATGTGGAAAAAGCAAACCCTTCGGGTTCCCACCCCAAAGAAAAAACAATTCAGGGAACCCCAAATTTTAAAATTTGGTTTTTAAAAAAACTAAAAAGGAAAGGTTTGGGAGGGGGGGATTTCCCAGGATTTTGAATTTCCCCAGAAAATTTTGGGCCGGGTTGTGCCCAAAGGGGGTTTTAAAGGGGTTTTGAGGCTGCCCCGGGACCCAGCTCCCCCTCTGCCTGTTGTGGACTCTATTGTGGCAGGGGGGAAAACACCCTTGGGTTGGGGTGAGGGGTGAGGATGGGAAGAGGGGGAGGACCACGGGAAAAGACCCAACCCACTGAAGAGTTGGAAGAGCTTCATCTGGAGCAGTATCAGCCCCGCTGGGGAAAACTTGCTTCAGAGGAGGGAAGAGGAGGGGATGAGGGTCCCTTTCTTTGAAGATTAGGAGTTTTGGCCAAGGAATGAGGCCCAAAATGTTTGTGCAATACCCCCCGGAATTTTTTGAAACAAGCCATTTTTGAAACAAGTTCAGGGGACAAAACCCATGTCTCTTTTTAGGAAAGGGTTTAAAGGGGCCCCAGAAAAGGGGGATTGTGGAAAGAGGAGACGGGGGTTCCAGTGATTCTGCTGGTCCTAGTGGCATTAAAAACAAAAAAGGGGAAGAAAAACCCCGGAAGGATTTTACCTAAGTCCTCAGGGAGGATTCTCCCTTCCAAACACTAACACCAACCCCCCTCCCCCCCCATTTTCCCCAGATCCATCACCAACCCCCTTTAATAAAAAGGGAAGGGAAAAATGTTATTTTATAAGGGGATTACTATACATAATTAAAACTATATATTTGTTTAGAAAAATGTAATTAATTCTATAAAATTTTATTTTTTTTTGAATATTTTTGGGTTTTTTAAACGGATTAATTTTATTTCCTTATTTTTATGGGAAAATTGCCCCGAATTTCAGACTTTTCAATTTTAAAAACTTTGTCCCGGAAAAAGGGGTTAAGTTCGGTTTTTAAATTCACTGAAAAAAAATAAACCCGAAAACCAGGGAGGTTGGTAGACAACCACCCCGGGGACTCCCCCTGGAAATGAGTGTAAAACGGGAAACCTGCAATTGTTTTCCACAATGGTAGGATTGGTTGGGGTCTTTTTTTTTCTCAAAACAACCCCGATTTTAGAACTCATTTCTTTACTTACACTTTGGGGCACACACACATCATTTTACAAGCATATATATAAAACCCTCGGGTTTTTTTTATTTTCTTTCCCGTTCTTGTTTTTTTCCTCTTTCCTCCCCGGGGTGTGGGAAGTATTTCCCTTTCCCCCGGGAAAATTCGTGTTGTAAAGGGTTAATTAAAAAGCAGGGAGCAAGGGGCCAGAACCCCTTTCCTTTTTATATTACTGGGGAAAATTTGGGTTTTTTTTTTAAATTCTGGTGGGATATGGCAAAGGGTTTAATGAAAGAAGAATTACAGTTTACAACCAAAAACACAGACAGTGGTCCCTCTCTTTAAAACCCCGGGAACGTAAAATTTGGGGCCCAAACCCGGGGATTTTCAAAAACATGGACTCGCTTTTTTTTAGGTTGGGAAAAAGTGAAATAGTTCGGGTTTGGAAGCGAAAACGGTGTGAGCTGGGGGGGCCTCCCCACCCAGCCAACTGGCATTTTTCCAGTGAGGAAGGTCCCCTCAAAGGGTCCTACGAAATATTTCATAATATTCCCTCATTTTTGTGCTTGCAATTTCTAAATTAAACCACCATGGCTCCAAAAAACTCCTAGTGCCAAGCCTGTGGTAAAAGAAGGGGGGAAATATTAAAAAGTGACAGTCTTGGGGATTTTTTGGGGAAAATTAAAGACACCAGGAAAAAGAGCCCCTCTACAGTTACTTTGAAAAACCCGGATAATGACTTCAAAAAGGGGGTCCTAGTGGCATTAAAAAAAAGGAAAAAGAGAAGCAACCCCCGAAGCAATTTACCTGAGGGGTTTCTGGAAAGGGCCCCCCCAAACCAAAAAAATCCAACCCCTCTCCTCCTCCCCTCCCAACACTAAGAAGAATTCCCCCAAAAAGGGAAAATGTTTGCCGTTAATGTTTCATTCATCATTTCCCCTTGTATTGTTTTTTGTTTCCAAAGTATATTTCATGAAAAATTTTTTTCTTTAATACTTTTTTAAAAAGGAATGGATTAATTGTATTTTAATTTTTTTCTTTTGGGAAATTGATTCCGGGAAAACAAATTTCTTTTAGTAAACTCCTCCAGGAAAAAGATTAATTTCGAAAAAAGAGGGGCCATGTAGTTTTTGGGGCCGAAAACAGCTTGTAAATAATAAAATTGTGTTACAAAAGAACTGGGGAAATATCGAAAAAATGGGGTTTTCGTTTTCCCAAACTCCCCCAAAATGGTAACGTTTTCCAATTTTCCCTAAAAGTAAAAAAATGGGCAAAATGCAAAATGAAATTGGGGCAGGATGTGTAATTTTTAAAAAAAGATTACAAAGAATATTTCCACCTCAGTCTACTACCCCGCCCGTCAGAGCTGAGGTGGGGATTTTAAAAATTTGAAGAAATTTATGGCTGGGATTTTTCCCCCGATGTTGATGGTTGTACCGGGAAACCCAAAGAATTCCCGTAATGGGTCTCTGATCTGTTTTTCCTAGTGATTCTTTTGGGGCTTCAGTTCCCTTTTTTTGGGGCAGTGTTGTAGATTTTTTATGGTCCCTTCAGTAAAAAGTTCCCAACTTTTTCAGTAAAGGATCCGCTGACAAACTGTTGTGGTGTTAATGGTTTTTGGGGTTTTTTTTCCTCAAACCATGTCTGTTATCTTTCTCCTTTTATCTGTGCATTGAACTATGCCAACATTTCCTCACATTCTTTCTTCCTCATCATCTTCTAACAGTTCATTTCGTTTACCTACATATCTTCAAAGCCTTCACCTTCAGTCTCCTTACCAGCTAAAGATGTTTCCTGCACTTAGACTCTCATCTGAGGAAAAACTCAAGAGTATCTTCATTCCAGTTACTTTTAACATAATTTTGATGGCAAATGCAGTGTTAAATTTATTCCAGAACCCTGGCACTTCAAGCTCTGAGTCAGCATCCATTACTCCGATAAGTTCCTGTATTCTTTTCTTGTGTAGTTGCACCTAAATGTCTTAATAATTCCTCAATTCAGTGTTTGTATTAAGTTGTTGTGTTTGATGGTTACAACACAACTTTTACAGGTGGTGAATACAGCCAGAGTTCTGGATGAGTACAGGGAAATTTTCAAGAATAAAGGGACCTTGATTGTAAGGTTCTTGCTGCACTGGTAAAATGTGACTTTAGGAATAAAGTGATTTTAAGCCAGGAACAAATAGAGGTCTCTGACCTCTTTGACAAATGGTTTGAGAGGGATACCTAGAGTATGCCTGGAGAGTGTTCCAGGGGTCAGTGCTCCCAGCCTAGTCTGTGACCAGGCCTGCGTGGTGGATCAGGGCCTGATCAGCCAAGCTGTTGTGCTGACCACACACAAATCGACTACAACACAACCCAACTGGTCTGTCCAGCTAGGTGTCTGTCAGCTCCCATTTGAAGACAGCCAGGGGTCTATTGAGTGGTTTTGTCTATATCTTTCAAAGCATGAGGAGTCTTGGAGCAATAAACATGGGTTTGAGTTAAAAACACATGTTTGCAAACTGTAACAGCTGTAGTGATCCTTGCTGCTTTGTACCCCGTGCATTTTTTCCTTTCTGGCTGATGTAAGCTCTCAATGGCATTTTCAATAAGGCGTGTCATTCAACACTTGCTGTAGCCATAGTAACCCGTCAGAAACAATTTCCTCCAATCCAGCAGAAAATTTCCTGTAGTTGTGTGATCAGCAGAAGCACTTTCAAAAATTTAATATTCAACTATTCGTTTGAGCTGGTGTAAAAGGAGAACTAAACAAGCACTTTTTTCAGAAAATAAAAAAGGGGTTAAAAAAATTTTAACCCAAAATTTTTGGGGGTGACCAATCCAGGGGAAAGGGCCTAATAGAGGGTTTAAAAAGCTGGGTGGGTCATCTTTAATAAGCCCCATGTCAGAAACCCTTTTTTCCCTTTTCTAAAAAATCTTATAACCAAACCCTAATCTTTTCGGGCCCTTTCCCCTTATACCCAACACTGTTCAATTTGTGATAAGACTTTCCCCTTTTTTGGAAAAATTTGGTACACCTTTTTGGTTTTCTTAACCCCTCAGAAATTTTTTTTGTCATATTCATCTTTTGTCTTTATTCTTTTGGGAGGTTATTCAAAGATTTGTATCTTTCCCCTCATCTTTTAAGTGTATGAGGAAGCACCAGTATGAGTCTACATGCTGGGGACCGGGGACCAGTATGAATTGATGCCTTATTCATACCCTAGCCTCAGATCGTTTTTTACACATGCATCATCTTAAGGTTATTTAAAATCTTGATTTTCTTCCAAAACCAAAGTTCCCTCTTGTTCAAGGCCCGTTTGATGCATCTTGGTTTTTTACCCCCTGCCCAAGTAAAAAATTTCCAGTGAGTGGAAAGAGTGTTTTCATTTAATCATTTAAAATGTCTTTGGCTTTTGCGTTTTATCGTCTTATGAGCCAGTGTTTTGGGCGTATATATACTCAATAATTTAAGCGGCTTCAAATCAAGGGGGAAAAAGCTGGTAGGCCCATGGGGGAGAAATGGGTCTGTGGGTCGTGTACGTAAAAAATCCTGCATGGCGTGCATAATAAAAAAAACTCGACCATTTTTTGGATTAAAATGCCGTTTGGGTGTTTTTTCCCCAAATTTATGGTTGTATTCTCGTTTTCTTGGTCTGTTTATGAATAAAAACATGTTACAGAAATAGTGATGATTTTGATTAGTCTCTGATGCCCCTTAAAATTAGCTAAAAGTAGCGAAATGTTTGTTTTTTACCAATGTTGGGTAACAAATCACCCACACATCAATCCTAATGGGGTCTTATTTTTCACTGGGTACTGATATTATTTTTTTTTCACAATAATGCATAGTCTATAGTAAATCTTCTTTTTTTTTGTGTGAATAAAAATAAAAATAAAAAAAAGGTAATATAAAAAATGGAGATGTGACAATAACAGGGATATTTTTTTAATCCAAGAATGTCTGTTGTTTTTTTGGACCTTTTTAAAATTGGCATTTTTTTTAATTTAATGAAATTGGCAATTGCCAATATCACCTTTTAAATTAGTGTTGAAATCAGTAAATGGACAGTTCCTTTACTCATTGATGAAAAATGGGAAATTCTAAAGAAATGCTTTAGTTTGGTCACTGGAACAGTGGAATTGGCGAAAAAAGGGCTCAAAATCAAAAATCGATGCATATATCTTGGATGCTAACCGAAGTGTAATTCTTAAAATTTGATCAAAATTTTTACTTTTTGGGTTTTATTACCATGGGGGAAAAATTCTCTAGCATTTCATAAAATTTTTTTTTTTTCCAAAAATTTTCGACACCAGAAATTCAGGATTTTGGGTTGACAGTCAAAGGGGTTAAATGCTCAATACAGCTAGGCATAAAAAACTAAGAAAGATAAACACACAGTACATCGATACTTCCCTTAAAATAGGGCTCCATCTCCCACCTTATCAACTGTTTAACACAGTGGAAAAATAAAAAAAGCACCAAACACCCTGAACGTGGCTCACTTGAAGCCAGTGAAAACACAGAACACCCAAAAGGGGTGCCCCCTGTACCCCCTTTTTCAACATCATTCACATTCCTCTTGGGTGCCATGGTTCTATCCATAGACAAAATGGATGATGAAAGATAAAATTTTGATTCACAAACTCAGGCTGAGTATGGTATGGGACATGTAGTACTCATGGAGAATAATGTGGGAGGTTTGTAAATTAAGACTGGGCTATCCTTTCCCCTGAAAACATGGCCCCCCTTGGGTTCTGCAAGATAGGAAAAGAACCTGCTGTATTTCACAGTTTCTACTAAATTTATTCTATACTAAATTATAAATATCGTTTACCTGGGTTTCCCTGGAGGATTTGGGGTAAAACGCCCCGGCGTTTTGACCAGGCCTCCTGGGGGATCGCGCTGTCACCAGGCTGTTCTGCTGGCTCCCCAAAAACCAACGTCTGAGCCACACCCCGGCTGATCAGGAACTGACTTTGGGGTGCTTGTCAGTGCCAGCTTGAAGACTGCAGGGGTCTGTTGGTAATCCCCTTATGTGTGCTGGGAGGCAGTTGAGACAGTCTAAGACTGACACTTATTGTATGGTCTCTTAACGTGCTAGTGACACCTGCTTTGTTGGGGATGGTGCATCGTCTACCAAGTCTTTTGCTTTAAGTAGTGAGTGATTTTAGGTATGCCCAGAGTTCGGTACTAGTCCTCCTAAGATTTTCCAGGTGTATATAATCATATATCTCTCCCTCCTGGATTCAGGAATACAGGTTTAGGAAACCTCAAGCGCTCCCAGTAATTGAGGTGTTTTATCTCCGTTATACGATGCGTGAGGATTCTCTGTACATTTCTAGGTGAGCAATTTCACCTGCCTTGAAAGGTGCTGTTAGAGTGCAGCAATATTCCAGCCTAAGATGAGACAAGTGACCTGAAAGAGTGTCATCATGGGCTTAGCCTCCTAGTTTTGAAGGTTCTCATTATCCATCCTGTCATTTTCTAGCAGATACGATTGATGCAATGTTATGGTCATGAGTGAGATCCTCCGACATAGTCCACTCCCAGGTCTTTGGCGTTGAGTGTTCGCTCTATTTTGTGGCCAGAATTTGTTTGTACTCATTGAAGAATTTAATTTCCTCATGTTTACCATATCTGAGTAATTGAAATTTCTCATCGTTGAACTTCATATTGTTTTCTGCAGCCCACTGAAAGATTTGGTTGATGTCCGCCTGGAGCCTTGCAGTGTCTGCAATGGAAGACACTGTCATGCAGATTCGGGTGTCATCTGCAAAGGAAGACACGGTGCTGTGGCTGACATCCTTGTCTATGTTGGATATGAGGATGAGGAACAAGATGGGAGCTAGTACTGTGCCTTGTGGAACAGAGCTTTTCACCGTAGCTGCCTCGGACTTTACTCTGTTGACGACTACTCTCTGTGTTCTGTTAGTGAGGAAATTATAGATCCATCGACCGACTTTTCCTGTTATTCCTTTAGCGCGCATTTTGTGCGCTATTACGCCATGGTCACACTTGTCGAAGGCTTTTGCAAAGTCTGTATATATTACATCTGCATTCTTTTTGTCTTCTAGTGCATTTAGGACCTTGTCGTAGTGATCCAGTAGTTGAGACAGACAGGAGCGACCTGTTCTAAACCCATGTTGCCCTGGGTTGTGTAACTGATGGGTTTCTAGATGGGTGGTGATCTTGCTTCTTAGGACCCTTTCAAAGATTTTTATGATATGGGATGTTAGTGCTATTGGTCTGTAGTTCTTTGCTGTTGCTTTACTGCCCCCTTTGTGGAGTGGGGCTATGTCTGTTGTTTTTAGTAACTGAGGGACGACCCCCGTGTCCATGCTCCCTCTCCATAGGATGGAAAAGGCTCGTGATAGGGGCTTCTTGCAGTTCTTGATGAACACAGAGTTCCATGAGTCTGGCCCTGGGGCAGAGTGCATGGGCATGTCATTTATCGCCTGTTCGAAGTCATTTGGCGTCAGGATAACATCGGATAGGCTTGTGTTAATCAAATTTTGTGGCTCTCTCATAAAAAATTCATTTTGATCTTCGACTCTCAGTCTGGTTAGCGGCTTGCTAAAAACTGAGTCATATTGGGACTTGAGTAGCTCACTCATTTCCTTGCTGTCATCTGTGTAGGACCCATCTTGTTTAAGTAGGGGCCCATACTGGGCGTTGTTCTCGATTTGATTTGGCATAGGAGAAGAAATACTTTGGGTTTCTTTCGATTTCATTTATAGCTTTTAGTTCTTCCCGCGATTCCTGACTCCTTAAAGGATTCTTTAGCTTAAGTTCGATGCTTGCTATTTCTCTGACCAGTGTCTCCCTGCGCATTTCAGATATATTGACCTCTTTTAGCCGCTCTGTTATTCTTTTCCGTCGCCTGTAAAGGGAGCGCCTGTCTCTTTCTATTTTACATCTACACTTACATCTACACTTATAAAAAATACGTTGCAAGTTTTCAACCAGATCGCATATTAATTGACAGTCTACTGGAATAATAATAATAATTTTTTAAGAGGCTACAGATAGATTTACATTGTTTATTCCTTACATGGGAAAGTAATTAAAATTTTCAACCACTGATCTGCAGTACAAATGTATGTGAAGCTTAATCATTTCTTCTACTGTTGTTTCTCAGTAAACAAATAGTTTGTAAAATGAAACGTGATGACTGCAAACTGTTTGCAAGTTTTGAACCATAAGTTGTAAACCGTAAGTTTTGAACCTTATGTTGTAAACCACAAGCTTTGAACCTCCCTGTTGTAAACTTAGCCATCCTTTGTGACATCTTCATTTAGTTTGCTAAATTATTCTTACACACCATATGTGCCTCTCAGAAGCTTGCATACATTAAATATGGTCTGGTAATTTTGGTAAAAAAAATAACTTTGCATTTCTACAAAATTAAATATTCCTAGGACAATATATTAAGCCTAATTTATTTCAAAATCATTCTGTATTCAAAATAGGCTACCTTTTCTATTATGAAGTTTACGAATCTTATAAAACAAACTTTATTTATTTCTGCAGTATTACAAAATGTAGTTTACATGTAATATAATATTGTTAAGCACAAAAGAAAGCCACTAGTATGCATGTGCATTTCAGGCAGACTAATCCCAATGCTTACAGACTACTTAAGACCAGACAGTTTTTTTAATGTACAAAAATGAGGTAGGTAAATGATCATTATACAGTTTTAAGTATGCTTTAAACTGATATAATGAAGAATGTTTATTCTTTCTCATCAGACAGCTAAGTGTGTTGCATTCAAAATGGACTACCTTGTCTCTTACAGTGTTTGGGAATCTTATGGTAAGAAATGTGCATTCTTTCTCATCAGACAGCTAAGAGCGAGTGTTACGTGTGTGGGAAGAAGTTCATCAGGACATACTCACTGGAGGAACACCGAGTTATAGCTAACCACATAAATCTTGCTGATGCTCATCTCTATGAAGATAACCGGTAGGTTAAATTTGTCTGTGACAGTGTTTTATAAGGTGCAATTATATTACCTTTCTATGCATTATGATACCACTGTTGGTGATAGATAACAGATATCTCCCTGGAGTTGTGTTTTTGGAGCTATGCCAATCTGTACATACTGTAATTACCCTGTATCTCTTTTAATACTGGCTGTTTCCCACTAACATGAGGTGATCTGAAAAAGAAGCACACTTTCACCATCATTATCAAATTTTGTTTGGGTCAGGACAGACAGCTTCTGTTTCTCTTGTAATTTTTTCTTGCCTACATATCTGTTATTACATCTCCATGGGGAAGTGGAACAGAATTCTTCCTCCATCAGCCATGCATGTTGTAAGAGGTGACTAAAATGCCGGGAGCAAAGGGCTAGTAACCCCTTCTTCTGAATACGTTACTAAAGTTATAAAGAGAAACTTTTGTTTTTCTTTTTGGGCCACCCTGCCACGGTGGGATACAGCCAGTGTGTTGAAAGAAGAAGAACAAATAATCGAATGGATGGGGTTTGAACCCCACCCATTCTATGATTTGTTTGCATTCATGTCGTTATGATTTTGAGTCACAAAACAATGCATTCCATTATCAAAATATTGGATTGAGTTGGATGTGCTTCTACTATGTTATAGATTGGCCATTTCTAAGACCTTTTTAAAATCTCTTATGAATTTTGCCCAACTTTCTTAATTTTTATGAGTTTTTGAAAGCGAGTTGGAAAAGTCGCCATTCCTATTTGCGAGTAATTGAGAATGATTAGGAAGCACCTTCTTCCAGGTCCAAAAATTCACTGAGAGATACACATTTCTTAATTTCTTACTTTCTTTGGGAAAGAGTTAAAGCTCTCAAATTTGTTAATGAGAATCATGCCCTCACATCCATCACTTCGATGGTAATGGCTAGTTAACTATCCATGAACAGGTATCTTTAAGTGATTTTCTTTTCTTTCATCAAGGTTTTCGTTTATAACTTGAGAACACATGATCTGATCTGCTTCAGATTTCCAATAATGGAAATTCATACACAGACGAGAATAAAATAAGCGAAATCTTAGAAGCAAACTAGAACCTGCCTAGTATGGGCCAACAGGCCTGCTGCAGTGTTCCTCCTTTCTTATGTTCTTATCAGTGTGAATCTATGTCCAGTAATACTAAATGAAATTTAAGTGGAAATTGCATAGGAAACAAATGTCAATTATGCACACCTGGGCAGAATTCATGAGTCTCTTTTTTATGAAGAAGTGCAAAATGTCACTAGTATGAGCACTCAGTGTTATATGGAGAAAGAGCTTATGTCTAGAAGAAATATAACAAGCCCTAGAAGGTGCAGACATTATCTGCCAGCTGCAGCTCCTGGGCATAAAACAGGCAGTAGAGCAGTAACAAAATTACAGACCAGTAGCACTAACAGTTTAGTTTAACATTTTTATTATGCACATATACCCATGGTGTGATTGGTAGTCAAAAGATTACAGAAGCACATAATGGGTCCAGGGACTGTACCTCAACATTATGGAGGTACATAATAGGTCTAGGAACCGGGTCACAAAGTTTTGATAGCTGAACAAGTTACACTGGTAATGAACTATTTATATGTTTAGATCTGGTTACGGTCTTAATGAGCTATTTATGCAGACATTAATTTGATTGGACATACACATACACACCAACACACTCACGCACATACATATATATTAACATATTGTAACCATGAACAAGTGGTATTTAATCAATGACAACAGGAAGGAAAAAAAACTGGCAGGAAATGGCAGAAATCGTACACCAAATCCAGTCATTCCTGGAGTGGAACCACAGTCGATGGCCTCCACTCCAAACCAACAGATACAGATACTAATGCCGGAAAAAAAAATCCCCCCCCACAGTACCAACAGTACCACCAGTCCGATGACATTCTTCTTTGCAAATATACAGGGTCTAAAGCCAGCAACAAACAACAAAATACCTTTCATCCGTGGACTGCTTGCAGAGGCAAAGGCAATGTTCGTGGCTTTCACTGAGACCCACATAAAGGATCACTCGGACAACGAAATATGGATCCCAGGTTACAACCTATACAGATGTGACAGAGTGAACAGGCAAAAGGAAGGGGGGGTTGACCTGTACATTGCAGAGTCACTTGTTTGCACAGAACTGCTTAATGCCTCAAATGATGTAGTGGAAGTTTTAGCATTAAAGGTCGAGAACCAAAATCTTGTCATTGTGGTAGTCTACAAGCCTCCGGATGCAACATCCCAGCAATTCCAGGAACAGCTGTTAAAAATTGACTACTGTCTGGAAAATCTTCCAGCTCCTGCACCCAACATCTTGCTCCTGTGGGATTTCAACTTAAGGCACCTAAAATGGAGGAATATAGCAAATAATATTGTTGCAGTAATAACACCAGGAGGCAGCTCTGATGAAAACTCACACTCACACGAGCTTTTAAATCTCCGCACAAAATTCAATTTAACCCTTTCAGGGTCCGTCCCGTAGATCTACGGCTTTACGGTGAGTGTCCAAACCGTAGATCTACGCCATGAGCTCAGCTCACTCTGATAAACTGTGAGTGGTACATTTGGGCCTAGATATGAGAGAATACATCTATGTGGTATGTGTGCACCACATAAAACAGATCCTGCAGCACACTGTGTATAATGAGAGAAAAAAACTGAAATCATGATTTTTCGATTAAAACAGCGACTTTGCAGTGTTTTTTCGTATGTTTTTTATAGTTGTATTTGCGATTTCTTGGTCTCATTTGATAGAATGGAAGACATATTACAGAAATAGAGATGATTTTGATTGATTTTAGCACTGGAAATGGCTTGAAACTGAGCTCAAAGTAGCGGAAATGTTAAATTTTTGCCGATATTCAAGAGTAAACAAACGACCTCACACATCTAATACACGTCAGCTGGTGGGTCTGATATACATTCACAAATATGGTGATGATATTTATACAATTATTACAGTATTGCATAACAGTAAATCTTCTATTTTTTGGTGTGAATAAAAATTCATTATGTGAATAAAAAATCAAAATGGAATTTATTTGTAAAGCCTCAAAATGTAACTAATGAACAGAGGAAATGTTAGTTTAGTTCCAGGAATACCTACATTGTTTATTCTGGAGCCTATTTTGAAATTGGAATATTTTGAACTTTGTGTTAAATTGGCCAAATTAACAATTTCCGATCACTTTATTTTGTAGTTGAAACAGTTGATTTGGCGATTTCTTGTGCTCAATCGATAGAATAGAAGTAATACTAGTGAAATAGCTAAGAATTTGGTTGATTGGAATAATGTAATTGGCCTAAAATGGGAGTCAAAGTCGGCAAAATCGCCGATTCGTAAATATCGCTGACACATCAAAATTCGCGAGAGCATAATATCGTCAATTTTCCATCAAATTTCGTACTTTTTGTTTTATTACCTTCATGTATTAAGATCTACATTATTTAGTTTATATGTGGCATGGTTATTTAACTGTCCAACATTTAGAACTTTGCATTTGTCAATATTAAACTGCATCTGCCACTTCAACGACCATTGCGTCAGTCTATTCAAATCATCCTGGAGTGCTCTAATGTCCTCATTAGAATGAATTGGACTGCCTATTTTGGTGTCATCAGCAAATTTGCTTATGTCGCTATTTATTCCCTCATCTATGTCGTTTATGTAAATTGTGAACAACAGCGGGCCCAACACTGACCCCTGAGGAACACCGCTTGTGACGTGCCCCCATTCTGATTTCTCCCCATTTATGCAAACTCTCTGCTGTCTATTTGTCAGCCATGCCTCTACCCAGGAAAAAATTTCTCCTCCTATTCCATGTGCCCTAAGTTTCCTCAATAGCCTCTGGTGTGGAACTCTATCGAAAGCCTTACTGAAGTCCATATACACAATATCATATTCATTACCATGATCTACCTCCTCAAACACCTTAGTGAAAATAGTTAGTAAATTCGTAAGACAGGAACGCCCCTTTGTAAAACCGTGTTGAGAATCATTAATCAATCTGTGCCTGTCAAGATAGCTACGAATTGCTTCGGCAATTATTGATTCCATAAATTTTCCCACTATGGAGGTAAGGCTTATTGGTCTATAGTTCGAAGCCAAGGACCTGTCACCTGCCTTGTAAATAGGCATTACATTTGCCATTTTCCACTTATCAGGCACTATGCCAGTTTGTAGTGATATGTTACAAAGATTAGCCAAAGGTATGCTAAGTTCCTCTTTACATTCCTTTAACACCCTTGCAAACAGTTCATCAGGACCTGGGGATTTGTTAGGTTTTAGTTTCTCTATTTGTCTGAGTACCTATTTCACTAGTATTACTTCTGTTCTATCGATTGAGCATAAGAAATCGCCAGGTCAACTGTTTCAACTACAAAATAAAGTGATCGGAAATTGGTAATTTGGCCAATTTAATGCAAAGTTCAAAATATTTTAATTTCAAAATAGGGTCCAGAATAAACAATGCAGGCATTCCTGGCACTAAACTAACATTTCCTCTGTTCATTAGTTACATTTTCAGGTTTTTTAAATGAATTCCATTTTGATTTTTTATTCACATAATGAATTTTTATTCAAACCAAAAAAATAGAAAATTTACTGTTATGCAATATTGTAATAATTGTATAAATAATATTACCACATTTGTGAATATATATTAGACCCACCAGCTGGCGTGTATTAGACGTGTGAGGTTATTTATTTACTCTTGAACATCAGCAAAAATTTAACATTTCTGCTACTTTGAGCTCAGTTTCAAGCCATTTCCAGGACTAAAACCAATCAAAATCATCTCTATTTCTGTAATATATCTTCCATTCTATCAAATGAGACCAAGAAATCGCAAATACAGCTATAAAAACATACGAAAAAACACTGCAAAGTTGCTGTTTTAATCGAAAATTACGGTCTCAGTTTTTTCTCTCTCATTATGCATTGTGTGCTGCAGGATTTGTTTTATGTGGTGCACACATACCACACAGATGTATTCTCTCATATCTAGGCCCAGATTTACTGCTCACAGCTTATCAGAGTGAGCTGAGCTCATGGCATAGATCTACGGTTTGGACCCTCAACGTAAAGCCATAGATCTACGGCACAGACCCTGAAAGGGTTAACTTACTTGACTGACTTACTGACTTTACTTTTAATTACTGACTTTACTTACTAACTGGACTGACTTAGAGTTTTTCACTGAAGATGACCCTGACAATTCTAGACGCACTGCTCTGAAACGGTGTCTGGTGCAGCTGATGCCTTATTTTCAGCTGTATAATGTACTGCACGGTAAAATAGCCCAGAGATCCATTACAGAATTTATGCACACTCCAGTACAACCATTGACTTCAGTACCAGAACCTCTACCGTCCACCTCAGCCCAGTAGGGCCACAGTATAACTCTCCACTCTCTTCACAATCATCCACAAACACCAGCACCCACAATTTAAGGTAAGAAATACTATTATTTCTGTTACATTTGTAGCCTTAAGCAACAGAAAAAAAACATAATATGTCACGACAGTGAACAACAGTTACATAATTATTTTTATTTTTGTAAAATCTGGAGATCTAAAAAAAAGTTGTTTGGCTTTTTTGGGGCTTCCTGGAGTGTGACCCTATTTTTCCCATGAATTCTTCAGTTTATCTAACACTGATTTATCTAATATGGCATTTTCAGGAATATAACTAACTTGTAATATAATGATCTGCTGTATATAAAAAAAATATCATAAATAAAATATATAAAAATATCGTGAATAAAAATTTATTGTGAACCAAAATATATGAACAAAACTTGACACACAGCAATTAACCAGAAAAACACCACAAACAGTGTGTGTCAACCCAAAAAATTTACCATTAAGAGAGGGGTAAAAAAAACCATGTCTAAATTTGGTCATTAAACAAATACTCCATAATGTTTTTTTCAATGAAATTTACAATTACCTTCACTGAGGTGTATCAATGACCACCATGCATCAGTACCTGCAAGTGTTGTAAGACATTCACACTGAGTTTGCACAAGTATTTCTGGAATTATCTTTGCAGTAATATAACTGATCTTTGCAGTGATATTAATATTTGCAGTAAGATAAATGATAACTCTCCTGAGGGTGATCTTACGTTACTGATGATAACTAGTAGGTGGTACACCTCTTATGACCTAACATAAAACTATCCTGTGGTTAGTGATTGCTAGTTTATTGTGAACTTCATAATTATCTTATGGTTAATAGTTGCTAGTGTACTGTGCACTTCATAATTATCCTGTGATTAATAGTTGCTAGTTTATTGCAAACTTTATAATTATCCTGTGATTAGTAGTTGCTAGTATGTTGTGAACTTCATATTATTCTGTGGACAGTAGTGGCTAGTTGATTGTGCACTTCGTAACTATCCTGGGGTCAATAGTGGCTAGTTTATTGTGTCTTTCTTAACTAAATAACAAAAAAGGCACAATACCATGACTGGAGCAATACACAAATACACTACATTGTAAAATGCTCCAAACTCCAGAACACCCGTGACTTAACCTGATTCCTCCTTTGCTTCTTCTCCCTCTTCCCCTTTCCTCTTTCCTTTTTCTCTTTTGGGTTGTCTTTCTTCTGCCTTGTGTATTTCCTTCTTTATTTATTCCCCCCATCCTCTGTGTTCTTGCTCTTACCCTCTGTGGGCACCTTGCTCCCTTGCAGTGCTCCTCTTAGTATTTGACAGGCTTCTCCTCTTCCTTACTACCTCCCCCACCATTACTACTAGCTTCTACCTCCACCACTTCTACTACCACCTCATGGCTATATATACCCCTCCCTCTCTCCTTTTCGTTAGTGGGACTTTGTAAATGGTCCAAGTCGGACCGAAATGTTGTTGTAAGCTCTTCTCTCCTATGTGCGGGTTATTTGTGTTTCTTAACTATCCTTTGGTCAGTAGTGGCTGATTTAGTGTGCTCCTCTGTTGGTTTGACCCTACAGATGTGCTGTTGGAATACGAACAAGGCAACATGAAGAGATTTAGATGATACTAATTATCTAGATTCTAGAACTTGAGTTCTGGAGGTGGGAAGTGTAGTGCCTACACCCTGAAGAAAGGGTGAGGATGTTACAGTTCGGAGGGCCATGTGAACCATGATGTCAGTATGCTTCTGGCAGGACAGTGATTGAATGAATGATGATGAACATGTTTTCCTCTTTTTTAGGAACCTTGCCTCAGTGAGAGATGGTTGATGTGTTAAAAGAAAATAATTGTGTTCCAAAGGTTCAGTCTTGACTTACTCTTTTTCCATTGCATAATTTAATCTCCATTGGCTTGTCAAATTTAACAGGTGGCTGCAACCTGTTTTGGAGGAGGATGGTCTACTCCAGAGTCTCCGTGAAGCTGGTGACTCAGATGATGAGGATCCTCGCCATCCTGACTCTAGTTGCCATGGAGTGAGTATCTCAGCAAAAGTATCAAATTTTTATAGCAATATAGTTAAATTTGTGTTACATGAGGTATTGCTTGGTAAATACTATCTTGGTTGACTGATACTGGTAGCAAGGTGGCAGAGAGGAAACTTCTACTTACATTCAGTATACAGTGGACCCCTGGTACTCTATATTAATCTGTTCCTGAGAGCTCATCGAATACCAATAATATCGAAAACCGAATCAATTTTCCTCATAAGAAATAATGGAAATCAAATTAATCCGTGCAAGACACCCAAAAGTACGAAAAAAAAAAATTTTTACTACATGAAATATTAAGTTTAATGTAATAGAATAATTACAATAACAATAAAATAATTGACACTTACCTTTAATGAAGATCTGGTGATGATTGGGATGGGAGGAGGGGAGAGGTGTTAGTGTTTCGAAGGGGAATCCCCTTCCATTAGGACTTGAGGTAGCAAGTCCTTTTCTGGGGTTACTTCCATTTTTCTTTTAATGCCACTAGGACCAGCTTGAGAGTCACTGGACTTCTGTCGCACAACATAACTAGCAGCCTCACCATGCCTGATCACACTATGTATGCCACTACGATTCTTAAATCTTTCAAACCAACCTTTGCTAGCCTTAAATTCACTCACATCACCACTAGTTGCAGGCAATTTCTTTACCAAATCATCATGCAACTGCCTAGCCTTTTCACAAATGATCGCTTGAGAGATGCTATCTCCTGCTATCTGTTTTTCATTTATCCACACCAGTAACAATCTCTCAACATTTTCTAACACTTGTGGTCGCTGTTTCGTAATCACAGTTGCACCTTTTGCAAGAACAGCTTCCTTGATTGCCGTTTTCCTGGTCACTATAGTAGAGATGGTTGATTGGGGTTTATTATACAACCTGACCAGCTCCGACACACGCACTCCACTTTCGTACTTTGCAATTATCTCTTTCTTCATTTCATAAGTCATTAGCGACTTTTTTCTCAAAGGGTTGGCACTAGAAGCTTTCTTGGGGCCCATGGTGACTTATTTTGCAGAAACAAGCACCAAACACAGTGATAATATGGATAATATGGAATGTACCGAATGTATCCTTAGATGCGCGCACACTGGCTGGCTTGTAAACACTAGCACACACGGAGCAGTTCAGGCCACACGTGGACAGGTCTCGTACAAATCGTATCGAATACTGGGTTTTCAATCGAATACCGAGGAAAAATTTTTGCGTTAAAATGCATCGAAAACTGGATTTATCAAATACCGATGCCATCGAATACCGGGGGTCCACTGTACAAGAGGAACCAGCATATACAGCACCTGTTTTCAGTGTTTCGCATTGTCATTAGCTTTCAATTGAGCTATTGATTGTTATGTTCAGTCCTTTTACCACTTTTTTGCCATTTTCTCACAACAGTGGTATAAGGGAAGGGTGACTGGCACCATACTTTAAGGTAAGTATTGTATGTACTGTATATATTTCATTTTTTTTTTTGTACCTGGCTGTATTGATCACTTATGGAGTAAACATGTTATCAGGCGTTTTAGATACATTCGACAATGAAAAAGCACTCTTTTCCACCCGCTGGCAATTTTCACTTACCGTACGGGGTTGGAGCCCTAAGAGCTGTACAAATGGGGCCTTCATGTACTCTCGTCTCTGATTTCTTGTGTGTTTCTTTATACAGTAGTTCTCATTGCTGTAACTTTTCCTTTCTAATTTTAAAGGCCTGATCTGACTCCAGGCCAGAAGGGTCATGATCCCCTGAACCACATACAACAAATATACTAAAAGGATTCTCCCCTTATCCATTTTCTTTTATTTTTATGTTTGCTTTTCTTCACATATTTATTTAACACTTTCAGGGTCCAGAGGCCAAATTTCAGTGTGCACCAGTGTCCAAGGATTTTCAAAAAATAATTTTGTTATTTTTTTCTTATGAAATGGTAGAGAATTTTTTTTCTGAAGGTAATAAAACAAAAAGTACAAAATTTGATGGAAAATTCACAAAATTATGCTCTCGCGAATTTTGATGTGTCAGCGATATTTACGCATCGGCGATTTTGCCTACTTTGACTACCATTTTAGGCCAATTACATTATTCCAGTCAACCAAATTCTTAGCTATTTCACTAGTATTACTTCTATTCTATTGATTGAGCACAAGAATTCGCCAAGTCAACTGTTTCAACTACAAAATAAATTGATCGGAAGTTGGTAATTTGGCCAATTTAATGCAAAGTTCAAAATACTCCAATTTCCAAATAGGGTCCAGAATAAACAATGCAGACATTCCTGGGACTAAACTAACATTTCCTCTGTTCATTAGTTATGTTTTCAGGCTTTACTAATGAATTCCATTTTTATTTTTTATTCACATAATGAGTTTTTATTCAAACCAAAAAAATAGAAGATTTACTGTTATTCAATATTGTAATAATTGTATAAATAATATTACCACATTTGTGAAAATATATTAGACCCACCAGCTGGCGTGTATTAGACGTGTGAGGTCATTTGTTTACTCTTGAACATCAGCAAAAATTTAACATTTCTGCTACTTTGAGCTCAGTTTCAAGCCATTTTCAGTACTAAAACCAATCAAAATCATCTCTATTTCTGTAATATATCTTCCATTCTATCAAATGAGACCAAGAAATCGCAAATACAACTATAAAAAATATGAAAAAAACACTGCAAAATCGCTGTTTTAATCGAAAATTACGGTCTCGTTTTTTTTTTCTCTCGTTATACACTGTGTGCTGCAGGATTTATTTTATGTGGTGCACACATACCACATAGATATATTCTCTCAAATCTAGGCCCAAATTTACCGCTCACAGCTTATCAGAGTGAGCTGACCTCATGACGTAGATCTACGGTTTGGACCCTCAACGTAAAGCCGTAGATCTACGGCACAGACCCTCATAGGGTTAATATTCATCTCAGCATTTATATGAGGTAATTATTATTTTTAAGTACCTAGAATAAAGTATTAATTGTAAATAATTTGCATATTGTAATTATTTTCATGTTTGTTCTTCACATATTTGTTTAACTCTTTGACTGTCGCAGGCCCCTTTCTGAAACTGTCATTCTATGTCACAAAATATTCGGAAAAAAAAATTATTTTTTCTTATGAAAATGTTAGGAATATTTTTCTGAGTGTTTTAAGCCTAAAAAAATTTTTTGCCATCAGTACTTACCGAGATATAGAGCCACAAAGTTTGCAGAAAGTGACGTGCGTACGGCAACAGCGGCGACTGCCACCCACCCGGTATTCTTTTATTTACTCTAATTCAAAAGTTTCTTCCATTTTTCAATATTTTTCTTTTCCAAGTAACTTATGTGGCCTGTGAGACCAATGTAAGGTGCATTGTTCAAATATACTCACACAATGTAAGGTCATTGTTCAAATTACTCATTGTTTACAACACAATAACAGAACAAACTTTATCACTATTAGTTTGTGTATACACTTTGTTTACACAAACAAACAATACAAAACAATGTTTATTACTATTGTTCCATAATATATATACATATGTACAGTCACTGAACACATTCCTAGAACTGCTGCAGCTTGTGGAACTCTTTGAAACATGGGTATATGCAGAGGGGCACTTTACACTCCTCACACATAAAACGAGTGTCTCTGCGTGTTTGTGGGCGTTTTGTGGTATGTGTACATACATAACACCTCTTCTGAGCATTTTTCTTGGCAGTAGTAGGAGGCAGTTGTATGGGGTAGTGATCACCAGGCCTGAAACGAGATGGCGTGTGTTGGTAATTTTGTGGGCGCTGGTCTATTGTAGGCGTTGCTCCTTGGTACTTTGTGATTATTTGTCTGATTACTGACAAACAAAATTCACCATATTTTGGTGTTTTGTTGGTCTTCAACTTGTATATGTTATAAGCATTTAGCATAGAGATATCAACAAGATGGAAAAAAAGTTTTATATACCACTTATAACTCTTGCGTACACAATCTGCAAACCCAATCTGCATGTCACATTTGTCCACTAAGCGCATATTGAGGTTGTAGTCCATGACAGCTGCAGGCTTTAGAATGGGTTCATTGGTCTCTCTGTTGTGCCTGCCACTGTGTGCCATTTCGTTTGGGTGAACTGATGTCAACAATGTGACATCACGTTTGTCATGCCACCGAAATGCCATGATGTCATTGGCAGTAAAGGCTTGCACCTCACCTCTGCGAGTGCCAGTGTCGAACCTTGGCATATGTTTATGATTACCACGCACTGTGCCCCACACGTCTGTCAAGCTCACTCGCAAGAAATCACCGAGTAAGGGGCTTGTGTACCAGTTATCAGTAAATAACATATGCCCCTTACCAAGATATGGTTCCATCATTGTTCGAACCACATCACCAGAGATACCCAATAACTTCATGGTATCTCTCAAAGTATTACTGCCAGTGTACACAATGATATCCAAAACTAGACCACTTCTGCAATCACACAGTACAAATAACTTTATACCAAAGCGTTTCCTCTTGCTTGGTATATATTGCTTGAATGAGAGTCTTCCTTTGAATAAAATCAAGGACTCATCAATAACAAGCTTCCTGAAGGGATAAAAATACATGCAGCACTTTTGTTTCATGTACATAAACACATTTCTGATCTTATATAACCTGTCGGTTCTGTCAGGCCTGGTTTTGTCTGAAAAGTGTAACATATGTAACAGTATCAGGAAACGATTGACACCTATAATGTCACTAAAACCTGGAGTTGAAATCAGGCATTCTGTTGCCCAGTATGTGGTGACAGTGTGCTTATACACATGTGGCATAAGCATTATTGTGGCAAAAAACAGGTACATCTCTGCCACAGTTGTCTCCTTCCACTGGTGTAGCCGTGATTTTGGTGAGAGAATTGTATTTGCCATGGTGTAATCATAGTATGTGTTTGTTTCCCTGACAATGATGTCCATCAGGGGTTCATCGAAGAATAACTCAAAGCAGTCCAGTTCACTAGCATTGTTCCCAAGTGGACATGATGGCTTTATTCCACTTTGTGTTTCATCAAAGTCATGGGGACTGGGAACAAACTCGTCACCGTCCTGCCAATCCCAGATGCGGTCTGCTGGTGGGTTCTGGATATTGTACCGTGGTTGTGGTTGTGCAGGTTGTGGGAGTGTGGGGTCGGGTGAGGCTGGTTGTTGTGCAGAGTCAGCAGCGTGGGTAGTAGCGTGGCCCGCTGCTGGTGCCACATGGGCCGTGCCACCATCACTATCACCACCACTGCCTTCTCCCTCACTTGCATCATTCATACCCATTGTAACAATATCGTCATCTTCACTATCAGGTCGTGGTGTAGGGCCACGGGATGTGCTCCCAGAGTTTCTCCTTCCCCTTGGAACAGCATATGAAACACTACCAGACCGCATGCTACGTCGCACATACTGCCGCTTCACTGGGGAATATTCACCCTCACTGTCACTAGAACTGCTTTCAATGACCTTGAAATCACTATCACTATCACATTCACTGCTAACATCTGGGTGTTGTACACGACCAAATAGTTTCCTCTTTCGTCCTGGTACAGGCGAACGTGAACGTGAACAAGCCGGCCCAGCACCAGAGGTGGAAGGTTGTGGGTCATCTGGGTTTTCATCACTAATTACGTTATCCTGGGCACTTTTTCCGGTAACACTCACTTCAAAACCCTGGAATTCACTGTCACTGACATTTTCATCGCTGTTAGAGCTATCACTTGGGAACAAAAGACCTCCAATCCGCCGAGGAGTGAGGAACTTCTTACCGAGAGGCATGGTGAAAATGGACTAACAAGATGGCGTTCCCACAATGCACCGCTGGGTCCCAGATTTTTTTCACAGGGTGCACACCGACCACTGAGACCCATTCTCTCTCATGTAGGCCTACCAGGCCTTTCCCGCTTGATTTGAAGCCGCTAGAATTTGTGCGTATAAATATGTCAGACACAGTGGCGCAAGGGTTAATAAGACGTATTTATACTGTATATTTGGCGTAAACATTTCCATAACATATATAGGGTAACTTGCTGCAAATTCTGAAATTTACACCTAACATCTCAATGTTAATAGTGTGTTGACTTATGGTTACTCTGTAGTAAAGGTGTCATTTAGTCACAAAATGTTGTACTGTACATGTAATCCACCATGCTCTCTATGGTTATTTTTTGTGATTTCTCTCATTTACAATGGTAACCAACAGTTAACCCCTTGACTGTCGCAACTCCCAATCCTGAGGTGTGTCTGGTGTCGCAAAATTTAAAAAAAAAATGTTTATTTTTTTTACGAAATGATAGAGAATCTTTTCCCGATTGTAATGACACCAGAAAAAATGAAATTTGATGGAAAACTGACCGAATTACGCTCTCGCGAAGTTAGCAACCTGGGCAATGTTTACAAATCAGTGATTTCACCCACTTTGAGCCCTATTTTCGGCTAATTCCATTGTTCCGGTGGACCTAACTTATAGCTATTTCTTTAGAACTCCATTTTTTTCTATCAAATGAGTACAAGAAACTGCCCATTTACAGATTTCAACTGCCCAATAACGTGGTCAGAAATTTGCAATTTGGCCAATTTCACGAAAATTAAAAAATCTGACAATTTCAAAATGAGCTTCAGAATGAACAATGCAGACATTCGTGGCTCTAAAATAACATTTTCTTTGTTCATCAGTCACATCTCCAGGCCCCTCTGATATTACTCTTGCTTTCTATTTTGAATTTTTATTCAAACAAAAAATAGAAGATTTACTGTTATGCAGACTACTGCAATATTGTAATAATTGTATAAATAATGTCAACCCATTCATGACTACATATTAGAATGGCTAGTTGGACATTTATTGGACAATTACATAATTTGTTTACCTTTGAACATCGGAAAAATCAAACATTTTCCCTACTTTGAGCTCCATTTCAAGGTTCTTTTTACAGTAAAACCAATCAAAATCACCTCTATTTCTATAATATGTTTTCCATTCTATCAAATGAGACCAAGAAAATGAGAATACAACCATAAATACTATACAAAAATAGACCCATTCTCTCACATGTGGACCTACCAGCTTTCTCCTGCTTGATTTGAAGCCGCTAGAATTTATGAGTATATATATACGTCAAACACAGTACCTCGTAAGACGTACATATATGACCAAAACAGTCAAAAGGTTAACCCTTTGAGGGTCGACAGGCCCTCTCCGAGACTTGTTCTCAAGGTCGGCCAAATTTAAAAAAAAAAAAATAATTTTTTCTTATGAAAAAATAGAGAATCTTTTCCCGATCATAATGACACCAAAAATATGAAATTTGATGGAAAACTTGCGGAATTATGCTCTCGCGAAGTTAGCGGTCTCGGCGATGTTTACGGATCGGCGATTTTGCCCACTTTGAACCCCATTTTCGGCCAGTTCCACTGTACTAGTCAACAAAAAACATAAATATTTCGCTAGAACTCCATTTTTTCTATTGAATGAGTACAAGAAACCACCCATTTACCAATTTCAACTATCCAGTACAGTGGTCAGAATTTAGGAATTTTGCCAATTTCACACAAATTTCAAAAGATGCCAATTTCCGAATAGGGTCCAGAACAAACAAGAAATACATTCCTGGCACTAAAATGACATTTCCTCTGTTCATTAGACATGTCTCAAGGCCCCTCTTACATTCTTTTGCTTTCCACTTTGAATTTTTATTCTCACTAAAAATAGAAGATTTATTGTTATGCAGACTACTGCATTAGTGTAAAAAATGGTATGAATCATATTGGCGCACTTGCAAAAGAATATTAGACTCACCAGTTGACGTGTATTGGACGCTTGGCATGATTTGTTTACTTTTGAACTTTGGTAAAGATCGATCATTTCTGCTACTTTGAGCTCAATTTCAAGGTACTTTTCATTGTAAAACCAGTCAAAATCATCTCAATTTCTGTGATATGCCTTCCATTCTATAAAATGAGACCAAGAAAACTAGAATACATCAATAAATACCATATGAAAATACAGTGCAAAATCTCTGTTTTATTCCAAAAAAACGGTCAAAGTTTTTTTTTTTTCATTATGCACTGTGTGCTGCAGGATTTTTTTTATACCGTGCACACTGACCACATAGACCCATTCTTTCATATGGAGGCCTACCAGCTTTCTCCCACTAGATTTGAGGGCGCTAGAATTTAGGCGTACTAGTATGTCAAAAACCCTGGGTCGTAAGCTGTACTAGTACGTCCGAAACCCTCAAATGGTTAAGAATGAGATTTTGTTGGCATTTTCACATATATCTTCCCTTAATGAAATTGAATTTTTCTGTCTTACTTAGATATCAAGTTCATAACATTTGGTACCTTTGGAAATGCAAGGGGGATCAAATAAAACTGTATTATTTGATTATTTTGCACAACTAATTACTGTCACTTGTTATACAGTATAAAAGGGGTTATCTAATGCACATGTTATGTAGATAAGTTGACGTTACAGTGTTGGTAATTATGGATTCAAGAAAAAAACTTGCATATAATATAATTATATACACAACTCTCACATAGGAAAATGAAACTTATGATGACATTTTGGTCCAACTTGGAGCATTAATTAGTGACACAGAAGTGCGAAGGGAAGCGAGCCAGTATTTATACGAGAGGGAAGGGGGCACGGTAGTAGAGGGAAGCGGGCACAGTAATAGAGGGAAGTGGGCACAGTAATAGAGGGAAGGGGGCATGGTAGTAATGGGAAGCGGGCACACTAGTAGTGGGAAGGGACCACGGTAGTAGAGGGAAGTAGGCATGGTAGTGGAGGGAAGGAGGCATGGTAGTAGAGGGAAGGAGGCATGGTAGTAGAGGGAAGTGGGCACGGCAATAGAGGGAAGCAGGCATGGTAGTAAAGGGAGCATGGTAGTAGAGGGAAGGGGGCACGGTAATAAAGGGAAGGGAGCATGGTAGTAGAGGGAAGGGGGAATGGTAGTAGAGGGGAGCAGGCACGGTAGTAAAGGGAAGGGGGCACTGTAGTAGAGGGAAGGGGATGTGGTAGTAGAGGGAAGGGGGCACAGTAGAGGGAAGGGGGCACAGTAGAGGGAAGGGGGCACAGTAGAGGGAAGGGGGCATGGTAGTAGAGGGAAGGGGGCATGGTAGTAGAGGGAAGGGGGCACAGTAGTAGAGGGAAGGGGGCACAGTAGTAAAGGGAAGGGGGCATGGTAGTAAAGGGAAGGGGGCACAGTAGTAAAGGGAAGGGGGAACGGTAGTAAAGGGAAGGGGGCAATGTAATAGAGGGAAGGGGATGTGGTAGTAGAGGGAAGGGGGCACAGTAGTAAAGGGAAGGGGGCATGGTAGTAAAGGGAAAGGGCACAGTAGTAGAGGGAAGGGGGAACGGTAGTAAAGGGAAGGGGCACGGTAGTAGAGGGAAGGGGGCACGGTAGTAAAGGGAAGGGGGCATGGTAGTAAAGGGAAGGGGGCATGGTAGTAAAGGGAAGGGGGCATGGTAGTAAAGGGAAGGGGGCATGGTAGTAAAGGGAAGGGGCCCAGTAGTAGAGGGAAGGGGGAACGGTAGTAAAGGGAAGGGGCACGGTAGTAGAGGGAAGGGGGCACGGTAGTAAAGGGAAGGGGGCATGGTAGTAAAGGGAAGGGGCACAGTAGTAGAGGGAAGGGGGAACGGTAGTAAAGGGAAGGGGGCACGGTAGTAGAGGGAAGGGGGCACGGTAGTAAAGGGAAGGGGGCATGCTAGTAAAACAAAAGGTGGTAGTATTATACCTCTTGTTCTGTTACTTTTGTCCCTGCCCCTCCCCCTCTAGTATATATAACCAGCTCCCTTCTTTTCACACTTGTGTGTTACTAGTTAATGGTCCAGATCAGACTGAAACATCATCAATCAATCAATCAAGTTTATTCTCTATAAGGATTACAATGTGGGGTTTACAGATTTTGGATATTGTGTGGTTTACATGTTATACGATACTAATTATAGAGGGGGCCACTAGGACACCTAGCATGGCTAGGCATTTTGGGCAGACTTAGATTAATTCTAAACTCTAAATTATTACAAATTATGGAGTAAGTTGGTATTATGGCTAAGTGACTAAATTATAGTTTGTGAGTTTAGCAGTGTGAATGCTTTTGTTTTGGCACAATACATAGTTTCTATATTGGAGTATCACAGGCAAACTTATGACTAGTTAGGATTCATTATTTTAAGATTAAGATTCGTATTTCTGTGTTTATGGTCAAATGGGTGAGTGAGTGAGTGTAAGTGTGAACCACCAGGTGGTTTTCATGTAGGTAGTTGATGGGGTGTATCAGGGAGATAAGATGTTTTCTAACGATAGTGTTGAAGGTGATGAATATGTCTGCGGTTCTAGAGTTTTCAGGTAGGGTGTTCCAGATTTTAGGGCCTTTGACATACATTGAATTTTTGTAAAGGTTTAGTCGGACACGGGGAATGTCATAGAGATGTTTGTGTCTGGAGATGGGAAGTACAGTGCCTGCACTCTGAAGGAAGGGTGTTAATGTTGCAGTTTAAAAACTGTAGTGTAAAGCACCCTTCTGGCAAGACAGTGATGGAGTGAATGATGGTGTAAGTTTTTCTTTTTCGGGCCATCCTCTCTTGGTGGGAATCGGCCAGTGTGATAATAATAAAAAAAAAATTATTGGCTTTAGGTGTATTGCTGCAGTTGATCCCCAAGCACAAATAGCATAGGTGAGGTATGGATAAATGAGTGAATGGTATAGTGTGAGAAGGGCATTTTGCAGCACGTAGTATCGTATCTTGGAGAGGATCCCAACCGTTTTGGATACTTTTTTTGTTATGTGTTAGATATGGGTGCTGAAATTCAGAGTGTTGTTGTGGTATAGGCCTAGGAATTTGCCCTCATTATGTCTGGCAATTAGAGTGTTGTTGATCTTAATGTTAAGTTGTGCAACACCTGCTGTGCTACCAAATATAATATAGTAGGTTTTGTCACTGTTAAATGTAAGTTTATTAGCTCATTCTCCTATGTGCTGGTTATTTGTGTAACATTTCCAATTTATTATTTGCATATGTTAGACTTTTTTTTTTTTGCCTCAAAATTCTAGGGGAAGGGCTGTAGCTGCCCCTCTCATCCTCTTTCACAGAAACTATTGGCTTTTCATATTTCCAAGACTCGCATAGCAGGCAACTAGTTAGTCAGCAGGATTTCAATGGCTATACCTAATTCCTAATTGACAGTACTATACAGTAGTCTCCCCAGTAAATCATTAGGTAGCATTGGTGTTTTCTAGTGTTAGCCACACCTTGGTGCTGCTTGGTCCAGGATTTTGTTTTTACAAATGAACAGTGAGCCAGGTGTGTATGTGCTGTTTGCTATTTTTTATTCTACTTAAAATTATTTTTTTTTTTTAACACAACACTGTCTTCCACCTAGGCAGAGTGACCTGAAAAACAAGAAATGTATAGTTTTTCTGCTTTCTACATTTAGTAATTTATTTAGGAGACTGGGGTTACTAACCCTTTGCTTCTGGCATTTTAGTCACCTCTTACGACGCACATGACTTACAGAGGAAGGATTATTTTTCCACTTCCCCATGGAATTAAAATTCCTTATGTTTATTATAATTTTTGTATTACCTTAAGTTAGTAATGTCTGAAGATTATTAGATGGATAAATAATCAAGCCTCCACCAATCTTTGTGCTGATTTACTCACTGAATTAATGCTTCACTTAAGTAAAATGAAAGCAAATTTTTTTACTAATGATTCCAGATAACTAATGTTTTGTATTAAACTTCACTTTGCTTTTTAAGATGAAATATATTGTTCTTAAATGGAGAGTTAGAGGTATTGGGAAGATGGAAGGAATATTTTGAGGAATTGTTAAATGTTGATGAAGATAGGGAAGCTGTGATTTCGTGTATAGGGCAAGGAGGAATAACATCTTGTAGGAGTGAGGAAGAGCCAGTTGTGAGTGTGGGGGAAGTTCGTGAGGCAGTAGGTAAAATGAAAGGGGGTAAGGCAGCCGGGATTGATGGGATAAAGATAGAAATGTTAAAAGCAGGTGGGGATATAGTTTTGGAGTGGTTGGTGCAATTATTTAATAAATGTATGGAAGAAGGTAAGGTACCTAGGGATTGGCAGAGAGCATGCATAGTTCCTTTGTATAAAGGCAAAGGGGATAAAAGAGAGTGCAAAAATTATAGGGGGATAAGTCTGTTGAGTGTACCTGGTAAAGTGTATGGTAGAGTTATAATTGAAAGAATTAAGAGTAAGACGGAGAATAGGATAGCAGATGAACAAGGAGGCTTTAGGAAAGGTAGGGGGTGTGTGGACCAGGTGTTTACAGTGAAACATATAAGTGAACAGTATTTAGATAAGGCTAAAGAGGTCTTTGTGGCATTTATGGATTTGGAAAAGGCGTATGACAGGGTGGATAGGGGGGCAATGTGGCAGATGTTG
The DNA here is from genome assembly GCF_038502225.1 of Cherax quadricarinatus. Taxonomy (NCBI): domain Eukaryota; kingdom Metazoa; phylum Arthropoda; class Malacostraca; order Decapoda; family Parastacidae; genus Cherax; species Cherax quadricarinatus. Next base: position 12,742,833 of record NC_091377.1, on the reverse strand, counting down.
CAAGTGTATGGTGTAGGAGGTAGGTTACTGAAAGCAGTGAAGAGTTTTTACGAGGATAGTGAGGCTCAAGTTAGAGTATGTAGGAAAGAGGGAAATTTTTTCCCAGTAAAAGTAGGCCTTAGACAAGGATGTGTGATGTCACCGTGGTTGTTTAATATATTTATAGATGGGGTTGTAAGAGAAGTAAATGCGAGGGTCTTGGCAAGAGGCGTGGAGTTAAAAGATAAAGAATCACACACAAAGTGGGAGTTGTCACAGCTGCTCTTTGCTGATGACACTGTGCTCTTGGGAGATTCTGAAGAGAAGTTGCAGAGATTGGTGGATGAATTTGGTAGGGTGTGCAAAAGAAGAAAATTAAAGGTGAATACAGGAAAGAGTAAGGTTATGAGGATAACAAAAAGATTAGGTGATGAAAGATTGAATATCAGATTGGAGGGAGAGAGTATGGAGGAGGTGAACGTATTCAGATATTTGGGAGTGGACGTGTCAGCAGATGGGTCTATGAAAGATGAGGTGAATCATAGAATTGATGAGGGAAAAAGAGTGAGTGGTGCACTTAGGAGTCTGTGGAGACAAAGAACTTTGTCCTTGGAGGCAAAGAGGGGAATGTATGAGAGTATAGTTTTACCAACGCTCTTATATGGGTGTGAAGCGTGGGTGATGAATGTTGCAGCGAGGAGAAGGCTGGAGGCAGTGGAGATGTCATGTCTGAGGGCAATGTGTGGTGTGAATATAATGCAGAGAATTCGTAGTTTGGAAGTTAGGAGGAGGTGCGGGATTACCAAAACTGTTGTCCAGAGGGCTGAGGAAGGGTTGTTGAGGTGGTTCGGACATGTAGAGAGAATGGAGCGAAACAGAATGACTTCAAGAGTGTATCAGTCTGTAGTGGAAGGAAGGCGGGGTAGGGGTCGGCCTAGGAAGGGTTGGAGGGAGGGGGTAAAGGAGGTTTTGTGTGCGAGGGGCTTGGACTTCCAGCAGGCATGCGTGAGCGTGTTTGATAGGAGTGAATGGAGACAAATGGTTTTTAATACTTGACGTGCTGTTGGAGTGTGAGCAAAGTAACATTTATGAAGGGATTCAGGGAAACCGGCAGGCCGGACTTGAGTCCTGGAGATGGGAAGTACAGTGCCTGCACTCTGAAGGAGGGGTGTTAATGTTGCAGTTTAAAAACTGTAGTGTAAAGCACCCTTCTGGCAAGACAGTGATGGAGTGAATGATGGTGAAAGTTTTTCTTTTTCGGGCCACCCTGCCTTGGTGGGAATCGGCCGGTGTGATAATAAAAAAAAAAAAAAAAAATATTGTTCTTTGTCTTTGCATGTCATTAAATAATCATTATTTATTCATGTCTGCAGGTTGTGTTCAGTGAGAGGATTATTGTACCACCATCGATCCTGAGTGATGAGACTTTGCGACTAGAACTTCTGGAAAACATGGATCAACATTTTTCATTATCATCTACAGCTTTTAACTAAACTAACTTGATTAAAAACAAATGTAAAACTGTCTTCTGTAATTGATTTTTTATTCATAAAAAAATTACATTCAGAATTTTATTATATGGTCTTAATTTCCATAAAGAGCATTAGGTCAGACTTCCCCTCATTAAGGTGGCTGTGACCTGCCTTAACTTAAATACTCTGTTCTGTACATTTACTGTGCATGGAGACTCATATACCCCTTTTTAATGTTCTGGAAGTTGAGTATGCACTAGAGCAGTGTTATTCACTAATTTTTGCAAGAGAGCCACTTCGGTTAAACACATTGATTGAGAGAGCCGCAGCTACTGCAAGTTAGCGTAACTCAACTAAATTAAGTAGTACTGAGCTGCTAGTGCAATATAGTAAATGAGAAAAATTAGACATGGTAATATTAGCCTGCATATCTTGTTATTAATAGTGGCTCGGAAGCCGCTGGCTGCTCGCGAGCCGCGCAATGAATACCACTGCACTAGAGAGTATGCACATTTTTTTTTTTTTGTTCTGGTATGTTTCCTGACTTGTAAAGTGCATTATCTCTGGGACCAGTAGTGTATATTGATTCCATGTTTTGCCTGTTGGTGTTTGAGATGGGTGGGGGAATTGGACTTATTGCATTGTTTCTGCAAAGCCCTGGACTCCAAAATTCAACCTCGACAATTCACTCAGTTGCTCATTCCTGGCTCAACTATGATTTCTGGGCTCTTGAACATCCAGTTCATCTCCTCCCCGATTTTCTGGGAGAACTCATTCTCATGGATGATCACCTGTTTTGTGACTTCTGTTTCTCACAAGTAGCATCTTTATTCTACTGTCTTTCATTCTCTGGTGAAGGCTTGGGTGTCTGGGTAAGTGCTTATTTGCCATATGACTGTTTTAGCCCTTTTTTAATGTACCCAACATTGGTAAGTGGATCTCTGTGTGTACTGTATTTACCTACAGTATTTTGTGCAAACCTAGTTTTGCCTTACAACTGATCAGGTTCACAAATACTGTAATAAGTTTCATCCCATTCGTTTCATCTCACTGCAGAGGCTTATTTCTAACACCCGGGCTTTCACCTTTCTGTTTTCACTCTGCTTCCTCCAAGAAGGACTTCATTCTTATGGGTTCTGTTTCTGGCTACAGACTTTGAGGCTCATGCTGGTAGGTGCTTGACTAATGAGTAATCAGCATGGGAGATCAAACTTGGTCCTCTCATTATTCCTCTGCCTCGGAAAGGAATTATTCCATTCTTCAAGGGCATTACCTGCCTGTCATGCCAGCTCTCTCTGTATATAATTATAATCATGGGGGAGCGCTAAACCCGTAGGGTTATACAGCACGTGGGGGGATGGAAGGTATTCAGGCTCAATTCGGGGAACTGGAGCACGGATCCAATTCCCTGGATCAAGAGCCCCTCACCAGCATCAAGGAACCTCCCTTGAGGGGTCTCTCTGTATAGTCTGTCCAGTTCTAGTACCTCTTGGTTTTTGGCCCATGCAGGGGCACTCTATTCGCACATACTGGCCCCCATTATTCACCACTTGGTCTTCCTTACAAGTCTACTTACCATGGCATCTTCCACTTGCCTTTATATTTTGGGGATACTGTCCTCTGCCCTGATGGGGCTTCTCAGGTCTACCATTTTCCATCAGAGAAAGAGCTAAGAAACTTGAGTCACACTGACTAATTCATATACTTATCCTCTGGGGAATCACTGCCTTTCCCCAGCTACTTTTGAAGTGGGTGTGTCATTTCATCTTGTCTGTCTCGGTTCACCTGGAACAGAGTCCTCTTCTCACTCCCACAACACTTATGCTGCTGGCTCCTTGGCCTTCATGGTTTGGGTCTGGAAATATAAACACATATGCAGAATAATGTGATCCTTTAATGACCATGTTTTGCCCACACAGTGGGCTTTTTCAAGTCATGAACAGATCTACCTGGGGTGGAAGGTAGGGGAGTATTTATAGTCAGGTTCAGAATACTGGGTCAGGTGGAGAATGCTGCATCTGGTGATTTACCGAGTGGGGTTATAGAGTCTAAAATCTTGGGTAGCTTGGAAGGGAGATTGGATAAGTATGTGAGTAGACCTTCTGCAGTGTTCCTCCATTTCTATGTTCTTATGTGGGATAGCGATGAAGAAGTTTCTTGGCAAGTGGTTCAGCTATGTTATAGAAGCCATTGTTCTGGTTGAACTCTTGGCAAGTGGTTCAGCTATAACATAGCTGAACCACTTGCCAAGAAACTTCTTCATCGCTATCCCACATAAGAACATAGGAATGGAGGAACACTGCAGAAGGTCTACTCACATACTTATCCAATCTCCCTTCCAAGCTACCCAAGATTTTAGACTCTATAACCCCCACTCAGTAAATCATCAGATGCAGCATTCTCCACCTGACCCAGCATTCTGAACCTGACTATAAATGCTCGCGTACCTTCCACCCCAGGTAGATCTGTTCGTGACTTGAAAAAGCCCACTGTGTGGGCAAAACGTTGTCATTAAAGGATCACGTTATTCTGCATATGTGTTTATATTTCCATTGTGTCGGTATTTTATACCATTTATTTCCATGGTTTGGGTCTACTGGATCTCATTGTCAGGGTTACACAGCTGACATATAGGTTATCTTGTGGAACAGGCAAGATTCAAACCCATGACAGGTCAGTTCTACAACTAGCAGGCCAGTGTTCTAACCACCATATCATGCTGGCCTAATAAGAGTCCTCCAAATAAGTATATTTCTATACCCTAGGAAGGTAAGCTAACCTGACTTCTGAGTTCTGCGCTTCCTCAAATTTATAGTTAAGTTATCTAGAGCACTCCTAATAGGTTGAAATATATTTTCAAGTGATGCAGGTGCAGAATTGCCCATTAAACCATTGAACTGACTGGTAAGGACCATTCCCAAACCTTGTCTAATGTTCAATGTTAATCTGTTCTGTGTTTTATATCAACTTGTATTTGCATTGCTTTAAATAAAATATAAAAAAAAAAAAAAAAAATGTTCAATGTACTCCACTGATTGACTAAACGACTGTGATGAATCCCATCTCAGGCCAGTACTGAGGATTCCTTACTTTATACAGTTTCACTTAATGTGAATTTGTTGTTTTGTATGGTGACACCATTTCTACCAGTAATTTGCTGTGTGTACAGATTTACTCTTATGTCATCACAAGCCCACCACCCTTGTATATACGTATTTGTAGACAACAGTATGTGACTGAGGCAGGTGGACATGTTCACCTGTCATTGTGTACTGGTGTGTGTGACTGTTTGATTACTATTTCTGTACTTAACATTTGTGTCAGAACAACCAGTGGCTATGAAATCACAAGATCTACTCTTATTTTTTTCAACACGTTGGCCATCTCCCACCAAGGCAGGGTGACCCAACAAAGAAACACTTTCACCATCATTTAAACATAATCACTCTTTACAGAGGTGCCCAGATATGACAGTTTAGATGTCACTCCAAACTGCCAATATTCCAAACCCCTCCTTTAAAGTGCAGGCATTGTACTTCCCACCACCAGGACTCAAGTCCAGCTAACTGGTTTCCCCGAATTTCTAAAGAAAATATTACCCTGCTCACACTCCAGCACCTCGTCAGGTCCCTAAAACCATTCGTCTCCATTCACTCCTATCTAACATGCTCACATGTGCCTGCTGTATGTCCATACCCCTTACACACAAAACCCCTTTTACACCCTCCCTTCATCCTTTCTTAGGATAATCCTTAACCCTCCACTACAGATTTATACAACCTCCAAGTCATCCTATTTTCCTCCAACCTTTAAATGACCAAACCGCCTCAACAACCCCTCTTCAGCCCTCTGAATAATATTTTTAGTAACTCCACATCTCTAATTTCCACACTACAAAGTCTGTGCATAATATTTACACAACACATTGCCCTTAAACATGACATCTTCACTGCCTCCAGCCTCCAGCCTCCTCCTCCTTGCAACAGCATGTACAACCCATGCTTCACACCCATATAAGAATGTTGGTACCACTATACTCAAATACAATCCCTTCTTTGTCTCCATGGATAATGTATTTTGTCTCCACAGATGCTTCAATACACCACCCACCTTTTTTTCCTTCATCAGTTCCATTGTTAACCTCATCCTTCATAAACCCATCCGCTGACAAGTCTACTTCCCAATGTGATATCCAGTTTTTCTTTACCTAACTTAAAACCTAACAAAAACTACATAAATTAAGAGAGAGATAAAAAGGCTTATCTGCGACATTTCTGCAAGCAGCAGGACTCCATGTTGCCATCATATGAGCATCCAGTGCCATCTTCACGACTTTATATCTTAGTAAGCACTAACCCTAATTTTTTTTTATTGAAACACTTAGTAAATTAAAATGAGCAGCCCAGCTGCAAATGCCACTAAAAATGACTGAAAATTTACCAATTCGAGGAAAGTGAATACACAGCCTCACCTCACTTAGCAACGTTCTCGTTTAGTGATGACTCGGACTTACGATGGGCTCTCTGACTAGTATGCAAACCTATATAATGTATAATAGAGCTGATTTCCTCTATTCTGTTTATTACAGTACACAGTGCACTGATGTATAAACATTTAAAAATATACCAGATATGTTATAATTGGTACAAAGGTGACATTAAAACAATATCAAAGATAGTTGACACAAACCCACTACCATTATAGTATGCTCCTCGCTTACTAATGAATTCGTTTACCAACGTGGCCTTAGGAACGGAACTCTGTCGTTAAGTGAGCAGAGGCTTTACTGTATTTACCTGAGTAGACATTCACTTTTAATAAACATTAGGTTATTTTGTTAGAGAATAACAGAAACTTCATAGTTACTGAACAAACAAGTTCCCCTCAAGGAAGGCTCCTTGACGCTGGTGAGGGGCTCTTGATCTAGGGAATTGGATCTGTGCTCCAGTTCCCTGAATTAAGCCTGAATGCCTTCCATCCCCCCATAGGCGCTGTATAATCCTACGGGTTTAGTGCTTCCCCCTTGATTATAATAATAATAATAATGAACAAACAAGTTGCCAAGAGTTGAATATGGCCAAAGATCTTATTACAGGTGTAGAATAGTAGTAGTGCAGCAGGTGGGTTTAAGGCTTAAGCTCATGTTTGTGTAATTGTTCAAAATAATTTGCGCGAGCATGAAAAATGTTAAGATGATCCTGCCAATAATATGGCATCCTAACAGACGAACTGCATCTAGACTTATTTATAAATTTTTTGGTTCAGCTCTAAAACAATACCATAAAAAATATTGTTCATTAAGCATTTTTACTAGAGAATTTCTTAGGTCATCCAGTTAAACTGTAATGTGTTACTTGTTGAAGCTGTTAAGAGTAATAATATAATCAAGTGTAGTACTACCCTAGTGAAACATGTGAAGCATGGGTGATGAATGTTGCAGCGAGGAGAAGGCTGGAGGCAGTGGAGATGTCATGTCTGAGGGCAATGTGTGGTGTGAATATAATGCAGAGAATTCGTAGTTTGGAAGTTAGGAGGAGGTGCGGGATTACCAAAACTGTTGTCCAGAGGGCTGAGGAAGGGTTGTTGAGGTGGTTCGGACATGTAGAGAGAATGGAGCGAAACAGAATGACTTCGAGAGTGTATCAGCCTGTAGTGGAAGGAAGGCGGGGTAAGGGTCGGCCTAGGAAAGGTTGGAGGGAGGGGGTAAAGGAAGTTTTGTGTGCGAGGGGCTTGGACTTCCAGCAGGCATGCGTGAGCGTGTTTGATAGGAGTGAATGGAGACAAATGGTTTTTAACACTTGACGTGCTGTTGGAGTGTGAGCAAAGTAACATTTATGAAGGGATTCAGGGAAACCGGCAGGCCGGACTTGAGTCCTGGAGATGGGAAGTACAGTGCCTGCACTCTGAAGGAGGGGTGTTAATGTTGCAGTTTAAAAACTGTAGTGTAAAGCACCCTTCTGGCAAGACAGTGATTGAGTGAATGATGGTGAAAGTTTTTCTTTTTCGAGCCACCCTGCCTTGGTGGGAATCGGCCAGTGTGATAATAAAAAAAAAATTTAACAGAAAAATAAAAGGAATAATATGTATTGTTCTAGTCATGGTATTGTGCCTTATTCTTCTTTATAAAAGGAACAAGACTGATTTTTCTATCTACTGTAATGTATTCAAAGTAGGCAACCAGTCTAAAAGTTTTTTAATGAGTACAATAATACAAGAAAAAGGTAGCTTAGTGAAAATCTCTTATATATGTACATCGTATTTATTAAATCAAGACTACACAAATCAAAGTAAAACAAGGAAGTACTACAAAGAGAAGAAAAGTGGACTTTTGTAATTAGCTTAAATACTGCTTGTATTCACTGTCACTAATAATAAAAACCAATATTCTCAACTTATTGTAGAAGTAATTATGATAATTCTTTAAAAAAAAAAAAATTATATTACAAAAATTTATAAACGGTTGAATACAAAAATCATTTTCACCTCAGTTAATTTATGTACAATATACTACTTTATCACAATGCCTTAACTTTGCTTTCCAGCTTCTTTCCAAGTATTAATTTCCCCTTCAAACTGTAGTGGTTCTATGGCCATTTTATTAGCATGTGGAGGTGGGCCAAGGATGGCTTCAACATCATCATAGTTTAAAGTTTCCTTCTGCAACAGAGCCTCGGCAAGCTGCAAACAAATGTAAGGTATTAGATTTACATGTTTTTATCTTGTAGTGGCATTAACATAAAAATATTTTACATTGCAAATTATGCACAGGCTTATATAGGTTTTTAACACAATGACTGTCTCCCACTGAAGAAGGGTGACGTGAAAAAGAAACACTTTCGCCATTCACTATCACTGTCTTGCCAGAGGCACCCAGATATGGCAGTTCAGATGTCTCTCCAAACTGCAAATATAAAACCCGTCCTTCAGAGGGCAGGCACTGTACTTCCAACCTTCAGGACTCAAGTCAGACTAACAGCTTTAATCTTCTTTCAATACAATGGCAGTATCCCACCAAGGCAGGGTGGCCCAAAAAGAAAAACATAAGTTTCTCTTTTTAACTAATGTATACAGGAGAAGGGGTTACTAGCCACTTGCTCCCGAACAGGTTTAATATCAACGTTAAAAAATTAGCTGGATATTAAACGTGCAATGGTTATAGATTATTAAAAACAAAGTCACAATACCATGACTGGAGAAATACACAAATAACCAGCACACATGAGAAATTGGAGTCCAGTCCCTGGACCAATTATGTATGTCTGTAATCTTTTGACTACCGCCCACAGGATGGGTATGTGGTGACTACCACCCACAGGATGGGTATGTGGTGCATAATAAACATTGTGACTGTGTTAGTATACCTAATATTTTCTTTTTTGCTGTTGCAGTGATCTTGCAAGGGAATTTTGTCTAACAGTAATGCCAGTAGCCCTAACTGTTGCATTGTTAGCTGTCGTACAATAGTAGCAAGATGCACATAATAGACACCCTAATGTGGGTGTCTGATTTTTCTCGTGGAATTTTTTTTTTACTTTTTGGTGCATCCATTTTGAATTTTTTGGCTCAAACTGCATTTGGGATAACAGGATTCAGCTACTATATTTATGGGGAAGTGTTAAATATACAAAGGTCCTATAGTGACTGGGGAATGGGAAGCAATCAGGTTTATTCAAGTAAGCAATTAATTATCTCCAATTCCTTAGATCAAGAGCCCCTCACTGGCATCAATGAACCTCCCTTGGGAGGGGGCAACTGTTGTAGAATATGTAATTTTTTTTTTTAACACACTGGCCATCTCCCACAGGAAATTAGAATATGCAATTATCTGAATTTTATACAGTATTTCTGTATGACCCTGGTAATTTAACACTTAGTTTTGATTATAATAATTTTTTTTTCAACAAACCAGCCGTATCCCACCGAGGCGGGGTGGCCCACCGAGGCGGGGTGGCCCAAAAGGAAAAACGAAAGTTTCTCCTTTTACATTTAGTAATATATACAGGAGAAGGGGTTACTAGCCACTTGCTCCTGGTATTTTAGTCACCTCTTACAACATGCATGGCTTACGGAGGAAGAATTCTGATCCACTTCCCCATGGAGATAAGAGGAAATAAACAAGAACAAGAACTAGAAAGAAAATAGAAGAAAACCCAGAGGGGTATGTATATATATTCTTGTACATGTATGTGCAGTGTGACCTAAGTGTAAGCAGAAGTAGCAAGACGTACCTGAAATCTTGCATGTTTATGAAACAGAAAAAAGGACACCAGCAATCCTACCATCATGTAAAACAATTATGGGCTTTCGTTTTACACTCACTTGGCAGGATGGTAGTACCTCCCTGGGCGGTTGCTGTCTACCAACCTACTACCTATAATTATAATAATTATACAGTATTAATTTTTAACCATTCCACAATCTAGGAAAGAAAATCTGGACAGTGTTTTAGTCAAGTCCTGGAATACTGAGTCACAACCAAGAAACAGAAAGTGAGGTTCCTTGATGCTAGCTCTTGATCAACTGGGCCTGACCTCCCTTTCCTTGGATCGAACCTAATTGCCTCCCACTCTTACAGGCACTGTATGGCATCTATGGGTTTAGTGCTCTCTAATGAATGTAATAACTGGTCAGGTGAAGATAATTGTAGGAGACAGATAAATGAAGAAACAGAAGACAGAATGCTAAACCCACAGAAATCATTCAGCACCTGGGAGAAATGGGATACAATCAGGTTTGATTCAAGGGATTACAAGTCCAATTACTTGGATCAAGAACTCCTTACTGGCATTAAGGCACCTTCTGTGAGTGGAAAAACAAAAGTGACGAAAAACCAAGGTCAGTTCAAGTCACAGGTAGTCAAAAGATTTAAGGACTGAGAAAGGCAAGCATTAAAAGAAAGACTAAAATTCAACTTAACAATAATGGGTATAAAGTCAGTTCAACAAGGCAGCATCTATAAAGGCTGGAAGAGGGTCAGGACAACTTTTAGAAGGGTTATAGTGTTTAACATGATCAGCAAGGCAAAGCACTTCTCTGATGTTCTTTAAGGAAGTGACCAATGTCACCAAGGGACTGGAGAGGGTAAGCAGAGATGCCAAAATTCTCAGTGGTAGAAATATAAACCAGATAGCCATGAAGTGTATTAATTTGACAAAATTAAGCTCAATTAAACTTCTTTGGTCCCCCTTTTCTTCCTAAGTAAGTTCATTCAGGTATACATAAATACAGTTACATAGATATCATACATAGCAGCATATGTGTAGAGAACCTGGGATAACCCAAAAAAGTCAGACAGAGTGACTTATTTCCATTGGGGTCCTCCCACTGACATGATGAAAGTTTTTCTTTTTCAGGCCATCCTGCCTTGGTGGGAATCGGCCGATGTGTTAATAAAAAAAAAACAACTTCATTGTCATTTCCCTCTTCAGTGCATCTGAAATAGCCACTTTATTTTTGACACTTTTTTTTCTCTGCTGACATTAACAACTCTCTTCTGTCATATCAGTGACCTCAGCCATCATAAGCTGGTCTTCTGGGAAAATTATCTATCCCTGCTAGCCTTCAAGGACACCATTATGTTGAACTGACCCTTATATACATCCCTTTCATGAATCTTAATGCTTTTCCCAGTACATAGTCAAATGCTCTAATCCTCAGAACACACATAATGTGATTCTGTTTCTCTCACCTCTTTGCCTGATCTGGCTAAGTCTTTTTAAGAATATTACATGCATATACATAGTATTTGATTACAGTTAAACAGGAAAAATAATCAAATTTTCTTCTTTCAGTTGTGACTTAATAATGGTCCAGGCTGGACTGAAAAATTTAAAGCTTAAAGGTAAGATAGCACAGCTCAGGTCAAGCCACATACATGTATTCCAGAGACTAGAGCACTTGAGAATGGTCTGGGAAAGGCATGCATTGATAGAAACAAAGCTTGGATTAATATTCATATTAGAATTGTTGTGTCTAAATGCCAATTTAAAAATATGGTGTCTGTGGAGGCTAAAAGAGGGATACAGCTTATAATATGGCTATAGTCACTGACATGGCAAGAAGACAGAATTAACTCTCTCACCCTCTTCTTCCTCTAAACACAAATGGCTCTTTATCAAAGGCCTGTATTTTCAATAGAGAGGGTTTCGGAGATCAATGCCCATGGCCCAGTCTGTGAACAGGCCTCGTGGTGGACCAGGGCCTGATCAACCAGGCTGTTACTGTTGGCCGCACACAGACTGACATACGAACCACAGCCTGACTGGTCAGGTACTGACTTTAGGTGCCTGTCCTGTGCCTTCTCGAAGACAGCCAGGGGTCCATTGGTAATCCTCCTTATGTATGCCGGGAGGCAGCTGAATAATCTTGGGCCCCTGACACTTATTGCACTTATGGCACTCCTTTTTTTTCATTGGGGAATGTGCATCTCCTACCAAGTTTTTTGCTTTCATAGGAAGTGATTTTCGTGTGCAAGTTTGGTACCAATCCCTCTAGGATTTTCCAAGTGGATATTATCGTGTATCTTTCTCGCCTGCATTCCAGAGAATACAAATCAAGGGACTTTAACTGTTCCCAGAAATTTAGGTGCTTAATCATACTTATGTGTACCATGAAATTTTGCATGCCTTGAAGGGGGCTGTTAGTGTGCAGCAGTATTCCAGGCTAGAGAGAAGAAGAGATTTGAAGAGAAACATCATGGGTTTGGCATCCCTAGTTTTGAAGGTTCTCATTATCCATCCTATCATTTTTCTAGTAGATGTGGTAGATACATTGTTGTGGTCTAGTAGATGTGGTAGATACATTGTTGTGGTCTAGTAGATGTGGTAGATACATTGTTGTGGGCTAGTAGATGTGGTAGATACATTGTTGTGGTCTTGGAAGGTGAGATCCTCTAACATTATCACTCCCAGGTCCTTCACATTACTTTTTCACTCTACTGTATGGCTAGAATTTGTTGTATACTCTGATACAGTTTTAATTTCCTCAAGTTTTCCATATCTGAGTAGTTGAAATTTCTCTTCATTGGAACAATCCTTCTTCTTCTTTCAACAAACTGACTGTATCGCACCAAAGCAGGGTGGATCAAAAAGAGAAACAAAAGTCTCTTTTTAACATTAGTAATGTATACAGAAGGGGTTATTAGCCCATTGCTCCCGGCATGTTAGTTGGCTCTTACGACATGCATGGCGTACGGAGGAAGAATTCTGTTCCACTTTCCCATGGAGATAAACGGAAATAAACAAGAACTAGTAAGAAAATATAAGAAAACCCAGAGGGGTGTGTGTGTATATATATATATGCTTGTACATGCATGTGTCGTGTGACTTAAGTGTAAGTAGAAGTAGCAAGACGTACCTGAAATCTTGAATGTTTTCTTTCTTTCTTTCAACACACCAGCCGTATCCCACTGAGGTGGGGTGGCCCACCGAGGCGGGGTGGCCCAAAAGGAAAAACGAAAGTTTCTCCTTTTAAATTTAGTAATATATACAGGAGAAGGGATTACTAGCCCCTTGCTCCCAGCATTTTAGTCGCCTCTTATGACACGCATGGCTTACGGAGGAAGAATTCTGTTCCACTTCCCCATGGAGATAAGAGGAAATAAACAAGAACAAGAACTATAAAGAAAATAGAAGAAAATCCAGAGGGGTATGTATATATATGCTTGTACATGTATGTGTAGTGTGACCTAAGTGTAAGTAGAAGTAGCAAGATGTACCTGAAATCTTGCATGTTTGAGACAGAAAAAGGGACACCAGCAATCTTACCATCGTGTACAACAATTACAGGCTTTCGTTTTACACTCACTTGGCAGGACAGTAGTACCTCCCTGGGTGGTTGCTGTCTACCAGCCTACTAACACAGGACAGTAGTACCTCCCTGGGTGGTTGCTGTCTACCAGCCTACTAACACAGGACAGTAGTACCTCCATGGGTGGTTGCTGTCTACCAACCTACTAACACAGGATAGTAGTACCTCCCTGGGTGGTTGCTGTCTACCACAGGACAGTAGTACCTCCCTGGGTGGTTGCTGTCTACCACAGGACAGTAGTACCTCCCTGGGTGGTTGCTGTCTACCAGCCTACTAACACAGGACAGTAGTACCTCCATGGGTGGTTGCTGTCTACCAGCCTACTAACACAGGACAGTAGTACCTCCATGGGTGGTTGCTACCAGCCTACTACCTAGGTGTATATAATGTGCTTTCTGCAATACACATACTGTACAGTATAAAAATCGTGCATTTGAAGACAATTTCTGACTAGTTTATTACTATTATTATATGGGGTGTTTGTGCAATAGCTTGAGAACCTCTCTTCTGATTTACTTTAAATCTTCAATGCTGGTGTATCTTACTTAGAGAAGAGTTCAAATTAATTTTGTACTATACAGGTGCCAATTTACCAATTTTATTAAACTAATTGGGATATTGGTTTCTGGGGGCTGAGTCTGTATGATGCTTTTTTTACTTTAAACTGTAAACCCAAAGGGGTCATACAATATCTGAGTGATTTGGAAGATACTTCATGGACACCTCAACAACCAAGCCTCATCTAGTCTTACGATGGTTCCCATAGTAACTTTATGGACAAACCTCACACTGTATTTCAGCTATTACTCATCAGAGGTGGGTGGCAGTGTTTTGATGCTGGTGAAGAACTCTTGATACAAGGAACCAGAGCTACCCTTCTCTGGTTCAAATTTTATTACTTAGCATTACCCAGATGCTTTATTACACCTACAGGCTCCATGCTTCCCATGAATATTATAATAATGTGGAAACACTAATATACTTTACAAGTACAGTGGACCCCCGCATAACGATCACCTCCGAATGCGACCAATTATGTAAGTGTATTTATGTAAGTGCGTTTGTACGTGTATGTTTGGGGGTCTGAAATGGACTAATCTACTTCACAATATTCCTTATGGGAACAAATTCGGTCAGTACTGGCACCTGAACATACTTCTGGAGTGAAAAAATATCATTAACCGGGGGTCCACTGTATACTTATAAGCTGACTGTATTTTACAACAAACTTCCTAAGCATATTTACCAATTTTAGCTTCAACATATTGGCTTTGAGCACTGTTTCTGTGTTTTTATATGCAGCAAAAATTAGTCGAGAAGCTTCATCATCTATACTTGATGCTAATTTCTGAGAATATGGCCTCCGTCCAATCTCTCTCATCTCTTCTTCAGGGAAGGACACATTTCCTACTAGTTCACTGAATCCAAATGACCTTACCTGAGAAGGAAAAAAAATGTAAGCCTCACTGTCCTCACATAAGCTTGTACTAAACATGATTTGGACAGACAGTATACTGTACTCGTTACAAAAGACAATGAAATGAAGAAAAAATGGAATTGGAAATTAAGGAGAAATAACCTTGACTACTCATATTCATTAGACAAATTCTTCATGTATTCATATATTTTACTTTAATGCTTTTCTTTTATACTCAAAGGTTACTATATCCACTCCTTTGTTAGGTTATGTGAAAATATTGATTTTTCTTGCTGGTTTTCAGCTTAATATTGTAAATTAATTATAGGAAAAGCAACATTTCTCTGTGATTTCATGTAGCAGGTATGAGCAAACTTCCACTTGTTCACAAATAATTATAATCCATTCAAAGGAGAATGAAACTTGTGATGATGTTTGGGTCCAATTTGGACCATTAAGTAATTACATAAAAACAGACTGAACCATTGTCCTAAGTGTTATTCTCCTATATATGGGTTATTTGTGTACTGTTCTAGCCATGGTATTGTGATTTTTATTCTTTAAAATTCCACTGTTAATTTAAGAGCCCTAAAAGAATAAAGAATAAAAAGACACAATACCAAACCTGGAGTATACCTGGAGAGGGTTTTGGGGGTCAATGCTCCCCGGCCTGGTCTGAGACCAGGCCTCATGGTGGCTCTGGGTCTGATCAACTGCTAGCCACACACAAACCAATGTACGAACCACAGCCCGGCTGATCAGATACTGACTTGAGGTGCCTGTCCAGCACCTTCTTGAAGACAGCTAATCCTCCTATGTATGCTGGGAGGTAGCTGAACAGTCACACTTATTGTGTTGTCTCTTAGTGTTCTGGCGCCCCTGCTTTTCAGTGGGGGAATACTGCATCTCCAGTCGAATCTTCTGCTTTTGTAGGGAGCAATTTTCGTGTGCAAATTTGGTACTAATCTCTCTAGGATTTTCGAAATGTATATTATCATGTATCTCTTTTGCCAGCATTCCAGGGAATACAAAACCATGGACTTACACTGTTTCCAGTAATTTAGGTGCTTTATTGTACTTGTGTGTGTCGTGAAAGTTCTCTGTACACCCTCCAGGTCTACAGTTTTGCCTGCCTTGAAGGGGGCAGTTAGTGTACTGCAGTATTCCAGCCTAGAGAGAACAGGCGATTTAAAGAGAATCATCATGGGCTTGGCATCCCTAGGTTTGAAGGTTCTATTATCCATCTTATCACAGTTTTATATCATTTGCAGATGAAACTAAAATAAGCATGAAAGTCACTTTGGTAGAAGACACTGAAAAATTGCAGGAAGATATAAGCAGTGTTTCCAGTAGGCAGCAGAGAACAACATGACGTTCAATGGTGATAAGTTCCAACTGCTTAGCTAAGTTTGGAAAGAATGATCAACTCAAAAGGAACACTGTACACAAAACTCAAGAGGATCATCAAACAGAATGAAAGGAACATGTGAAAGACTTTAGAATATTTATGTCAGTTGATCTTTCTTTCAAAGAACACAATAAGACCAAGGTCACGACAGCCAGGAGGATGACTGGGTAATGAGAACTTTCAAACCAAAGGAAATAATGCTAGTGGTGACACTTTTTAAATTGCCAGTGCTCTCTCATGTGGAACATTGTTCAGTGTTGATGACCCCATTCAGGGCTGAAGAAATATCCGAGCTGGAATAAATACCTAGAGTATATACCTGGAGAGGGTTTCGGAGGTCAACGCCCCCACAGTCTGGTCTGAGATCAGGCCTTGCGGTGGATCAAGGTCTGATCAACCAGGCTGTTACTGCTGGTCACATGCAAACCGATGTACAAACCACAGCCCGGCTGGTCAGGTACTGACTTTATGTGCCTGTCCAGCACCTTCTTGAAGACAGCCAGGAGTCTACTGATAATCCCCCTTATGTATGCATCATTTATGGCCCACAGACCCAGTAAAGCATTTAAACGACTAGGAATGCCTTAAAGTCTTATTAAATACACTGTTACAAAAAACGCGATTCTAAAAGCTTAGAGATCTCCAGGTAATACTAGAAAGGACTGCTCTTCTAGCATCCAGCCTGTTACTGGGTTTTCGTAACAAGTAGTCAGTATCCTTGTCCAATTATCCATTAGAATTCAGTATAATTCAATAGTGCTTCAGGATTACAACTGGTAGGCTACTAACTAGAGAAATTAAAATTTAATAAATTTATTAAGTCTAGAGGTATATTATCAAATTAAATTAAATTAAATTAATCACAGTAATCAAAATAATATCACTTCTCTCAAGTACAATATTATTGTGCTGAAAGCACATATCACATTTATAATTCTTAAGTACCGTCTGGTACATCAACATTTAATAAGATATTACAAATATGTACAAGTTTGTGTGTATGTGTGTAAGTGCTCTAAGTAGTTCGTTATGTCTCAAGACTCGACTAGACTTAAACAAGTGACTGACAGTCCTCAAATAAACTAACTTCTTGACCGACTGGCAACCAGAATAGTCTGCTTGAACAATAAAAAGAATGCTAAGCCCAATAGCAATATAACAAGCAACTGCGACACAGAATCAAGAACAAGGAGATAATATAATGACACTAAGTAGGGACCATCTGCAGATCCTCCACAAAAGTCACAAAACTCCCATACTACTGAATCTAAGTTCAGCATAAGAAAATTCCTGACTGTGATAATACACAGAAACCAGTACAAATTAGGTGAGAAGCTACAGCTCAGGACCTGAGATGTTTCGAGTGTCTATGTGACACACAACCTCAGTACAACATCGAAAATCACTAAGTCTATACAATGTTCTGTGAACAGTTCAACAGAACTAACAAGAATAATGAGACAGACAATCTGTCCGACCACCAAGAGAGTCTAGAGCAGACTGAATACCTCAGGCGAGGTGAGGACACCACCCCCTCGATCACGTGATAGCTCCGTGGACAACTGCAGCTCAGAAGCTGGCAGAGTAACGAGCAAGGAGCGATAATTACAGTAGTTAGACAATCAAGACTTGAACTGAGCACATAATATGTTACATCCTACCTAACAAAGGAAGCTACGTCAAATAACAATATAAAGCAATACATTTACGATTTAGCTATTATCGCAAATATAAGCAATATAAAATTAAATGAAAAGGTAATAATTATATATATACATAATAATCATTGCAACCCATTCAGGGGTTGCAACATACACTCAGTGGAGCGGAGGAGAGAGAGAGATACATGATAATATATACCTGGAAAGTACTCAAGGGTTTGGTCCCTAATCTGCTCACTGCCATAACAAACTGGAGCAAGAGATATAGGAGGAAGTGCAAAATAAACCCGGTGAAAAGCAGAGGTGCGGTGGGCAAAATAAGGGAAGAGTGTATCAACATCTGTGGCCAAAGACTATTCGATATCCTACCAGAAGAGATCAGAAACACGGCTGGGACAAGTGTAGAAGTCTTTAAGAGGAAATTCAACAAGTATCTTCACCAGGTGCCAGATCAACCAGGCTGTGATGGATATATGGGGCAGCAGGCCTCCAGCAACAGCAGCGTGGTTGACCAGGCTAGCACCAGGTGAGCCTGGCCCATGGTCGGGATCCAGGAGTTGAAAGACTTGAAACTCATCAAAGGTATATCAAAGGTATATATATGCCTTGCAGACACCAATACCTCCTAGTCTGACTGGAAGTGTAGCTTGATCCCACTGTCCGTCTTCTAGAGTAAGGCTGAGTACTTTTGTAAAAATCTCCCTCGGGAAACTGTTGTATTCTTGCAGTATAAGGTTATCATGTGAGGGTGCACATTCTAAGAAATACATTTACCAGGGCAGACTCAAATGCACCATAATTGGTACAATACACAAACCCTCACATAGAAGAAACTTGTGATGACGTTTGAGTCTGACTTGGACCATTAACAAGTGACACACTAACACATGAAGGTAAGGGAGCCAGTGTGTGTGTGTGTGTGTGTATATATATATATTGGGGAGGAGGAGTATGGAAGAAGTGAATGTTTTCAGATATTTGGGAGTTGACGTGTCAGCGGATGGATTTATGAAGGATGAGGTTAATCATCCTAGGTAGAAGGTTGGTAGACAGCAACTGCCCAGGGAGGTACTACCGTCCTGCCAAGTGAGTGTAAAACGAAAGCCTGTAATTGTTTTACATGATGGTAGGATTGCTGGTGTCGTTTTTTCTGTTTCATACACATGGAAGATTTCAGGTACTTCTTGCTACTTCTACTTACACTTAGGTCACACTGCACATACATGTACAAGCATATATATACATATCCCTCTGGGTTTTCTGCTATTTTCTTTCTAGTTCTTGTTCTTGTCTATTTCCTCTTATCTCCATGGGGAAGTGGAATAGAATTCTTCCTCCGTAAGCCATGTGTGTCGTAAGAGGCGACTAAAATGCTGGGAGCAGGGGGCTAGTAACCCCTTCTCCTGTATATATTACTAAATTTAAAAGGCGACACTTTCGTTTTTCCTTCTGGGCCACCCCACCTCGGTGGGATATGGCTGATGCGTTGAAAGAAGAAAGAAAAGAGGTTAATCACAGAATTGATGAAGGAAAAAAGGTGAGTGTGCACTGAGGTATATGTGGAGGCAAAAAATGTTATCTATGGAGGCAAAGAAGGGAATGTATAAAAGTATAGTAGTAAACACACTCTTATATGGGTGTGAAGCTTGGGTTGTAAATGCTGCAGCAAGGAGGCAGTGGATATGTCCTGTCTAAGAGCAACGTGTGGTGTAAATATTATGCAGAAAATTCGGAGTGTGGAAATTAGGAGAAGGTGTGGAGTAATAAAAGTATTAGTCAGAGGGCTGAAGAGGGTTTGTTGAGGTGGTTTGGTCATTTAGAGAGAATGGATCAAAGTAGAATGACATGGAGAGCGTATAAATCTGTAGGGGAAGGAAGGCGGGGTAGGGGTCGTCCTCGAAAAGGTTGGAGGGAGGGGGTAAAGAGGTGTTGTGGGTGAGGGGTTTGGACTTCCAGCAAGCGCACATGAGCGTGTTAGATAGGAGTGAATGGAGACAAATGGTATTTGGGACCTGACGATCTGTTGGAGTGTGAGCAAGGTAACATTTATTGAAGGGATTCAGGGAAACTGGTTACTTTATATAACCGGACTTGAGTCCTGGAAATGGGAAGTACAATGCCTGCACTCTAAAGGAGGGGTTTGGGATATTGGCAGTTTGGAGAGATATATTGTGTATTTTAATACGTATATACAGTGGACCCCCGCATAACGATTTTAATCCGTGCAAGAGGGGTAATTGTTATGCGAAATAATCGGTATGTGAATGAATTTTCCCCATAAGAAATAATGGAAATAAAATTAATCCGTGCAAGACACCCAAAAGTATGAAAAAAAAAATTTTACCACATGAAATATACATTTTCCTACACACAAAGAGAAGGATACATGCACAATAGTAGAGTAGTACATGCACAGTATATATTGTGCATGTACTTGTCTACTAAATGAAGAATAAATGACACTTACCTTTATTGAAGATGCAGCAATGACTGATGAGACACTGTGTCCTGGGAGTGCCTTTTCCTCCTGAGTACTGTAGGTCCTGTTTGGCATTTTCTTCCAGAACAGGCCTTATCACACTGTGTATGCCACTACGATTCTTAAATCTCTCAAACCAACCTTTGCTGGCTTTAAATTCACCAATATGAGCACTAGTTCCAGGCATTTTTCCCTGTTCACCTGGGTGTTAGTCTACTTGTGTGGGTTGCATCCTGGGAGACAAGATTAAGGACCCCAATGGAAATAAGTTAGACAGTCTTCGATGACACTGACTTTTTTGGGTTATCCTGGGTGGCAAATCCTCTGGGGTTAATTGTTTCTTGGTATTCTCAATAAGCCACACCAACAACGGTGCTACAGCAGCAGCAGCAGCTGACGGTGGTACAGCAGCAACAGACGATGCTACAGCAGCAGCAGACGATGCTACAGCAGCAGCAGACGATGCTACAGCAGCAGCAGACGATGCTACAGCAGCAGCAGACGATGCTACAGCAGCAGCAGACGATGCTACAGCAGCAGCAGACGATGCTACAGCAGCAGCAGCAGCTGACGGTGGTACAGCAGCAACAGACGATGTTACAGCAGCAGCAGACGATGCTACAGCAGCAGCAGCAGCAGACGATGCTACAGCAGCAGCAGCAGCAGACGATGCTACAGCAGCAGTAGCAGCAGACGATGCTACAGCAGCAGCAGCAGCAGACGATGCTACAGCAGCAGCAGACGATGCTACAGCAGCAGCAGACGATGCTACAGCAGCAGCAGCAGCTGACGGTGGTACAGCAGCAACAGATGATGTTACAGCAGCAGCAGACGATGCTACAGCAGCAGCAGCAGCAGACGATGCTACAGCAGCAGCAGCAGCTGACAGTGCAGCAGCAGCAGCAGCAGCTGTACCACCAATAGTAGCGATGGTTGATTGGGGTTTATTATACAACCTGGCCAGCTCGGAGACACGCACTCCACTTTCATACTTATCAATGATCTTTTTCTTCATCTCTATTGTAATTCTCACCCTTATTGCTCTAGGGTTGGCACTAGAAGCTTTCTTGGGGCCCATGGTCACTTATTTTCCAGAAAAAGCACCGAAAACACTGTAATAATACGAAATATTCCGATTGTATGCTTGGATGTTACCGCGGAGGCTGGCTGGTAAACAATGCCACCGGCGGAACATGTGAGCGTGGCTCAGGCCGCACATTGGACGCGTCTCGGACGAAAATCGGTGAGCGGGTTTTTAAGCGGTATGTGAGGCAAAATTTTTGCGATTAAAGCAAGCGGTATGCGGATTAATCGCTATGTGATGCCATCGTTATGCGGGGGTCCACTGTACTTCTAAACTGCTGTATTCTGGGCACCTCTGGAAAAACAGTGATTATGTGTGAGTGAGGTGAAAGTGTTGAATGATGATGAAAGTATTTTCTTTTTGGGGATTTTCTTTTTCTTTGGGTCACCCTGCCTCGGTGGGAGATGGCCGACTTGTTGAAAAAAAAAAAAAATATATATATATATATATACAGTGGACCCCCAGTATTCGATGGCATTGGTATACGTTACATTCGGTATTCGATACATTTTAACGCCAAAATTTTGCCTCGCCACTCGTTAAAAAACCCGCCACGTGCAATTCGTTCGGGACTCATCAACGTGAGTGCCAGTGTTTACAAGCCAGCCAGTGTGCTCACATCTAAGCATACATTCGGTACATTCCATATTATCACAGTGTTTTTGGTAATTCTTTCTGCAAAATAAGTCACCATGGGCCCCAAGAAAGATTCTAGTGCCAACCCTGTGGTAAAAAGGGTGAGAATTAGTAGGGAAATTAAGAAAGATTTTTGAAGGGTTTGGGGCTAACCCTGAGAAGCCTATGCCAGTTGTGGAATCCATTGTGCCTACTTCAAAAATTAAGGAAATGTGTGCAAAGTGGGTTGAACTGCAAACCTTTATGGATGAAAATCACCCTAACACAGCTATTGCAAGCCGTGTTGGTGACTATTACAATGACAATGTTGTGGCCCATTTTAGACAAATCGTAAAGGAATGGGAGGTACAGAGCTCTATGGACAGATTTGTTGTGCAACAGAGGTCCAATGACTCTCAAGCTGGTCCTAGTGGCATTAAAAGAAGAAGGGAAGTAACCCCGGAAAAGGACTTGCTACCTCAAGTCCTAATGGAAGGGGATTCCCCTTCTAAACAATAAGTTCGACACACCCCTCCTCCCATCCCATCAATCATCACCAGATCTTCATTAAAAGTAAGTGTCATGTATTCTATTGTTAGTAGAGTACTACAAACTGTGCATGTCTTCTTCAGTTTGTGTGCATTAAACTTAATATTTCATGTGGTAAAACTTTTTTTTTCATAGTACTTTTGGGTGTCTTGCACGGATTAATTTGATTTCCGTTATTTCTTATGGGGAAAATTAGTTCGCCTTCCGATAATTTTGGCATACGATGAGCTCTCAGGAACGGATTAATATTGTATACCGGGGGTCCACTGTATATATATATCCTAGGTAGTGGGTTGGTAGACAGCAACCGCCCAGGGAGGTACTACCATCCTGCCGAGTGTAAAACGGAAGTCTATAATTGTTTTACACGATGGTAGGATTGCTGGTGTCTTTTTTTTTTTCTGTCTCATACATATGCAAGATTTCAGGTATGTCTTGCTACTTTTACTTACACTTAGGTCACACTACACATACATGTACAAGCATATATATACACACCCCTCTAGGTTTTCTCCTATTGTTCTTGTTTATTTCCTCTTATCTCCATGGGGAAGTGGAACAGAATTCTTCCTCCGTAAGCTATGCGTGTTGTAAGAGGCGACTAAAATGCCGGGAGCAAGGGGCTAGTAACCCCTTCTCCTGTATATACAGTGGACCCTCGACCAATGATATTAATCCTTTCCTGAGAGCTCATCGTTAATCAAAATTATCGTTAGTCGAGTTAATTTTCCCCATAAGAAAAAATGGAAATCAAATTAATCCTTGCAAGACACCCAAAAGTATTGAAAAAACAAATTTTTACCACATGAAATATTAATTTTAATACACACAAACTGAAGAAGACATGCACAGTTACATGACAATTACCTTTATTGAAGATCTGGTGATGATTGATGGGATGGTAGGAGGGGAGACTGTGGATGGTGTCAGTGTTTAGAAGGGGAATCCCCTTCCATTAGGACTTGAAGTGTCAAGTCCTTTTCCGGAGTTACTTCCCTTCTTCTTTTAACCCTTTCAGGGTCCAAGGCCCAAATCTGGAGTCACGCACCAGTGTCCAAGATATTTCAAAAAAAAAGTTTGTTATTTTTTCTTATGAAATCGTAGAGAATCTTTTTGTGAAGGTAATAAAACAAAAAGTACGAAAATTGGTGGAAAATTGACGAAATTATGCTCTCGCGAATTTTGATGTGTCAGCGATATTTACGAATCGGCGATTTTGCCGACTTTGACTCCCATTTTAGGCCAATTACATTATTCCAATCAACCAAATTCTTAGCTATTTCACTAGTATTACTTCTATTCTATCGATTGAGCACAAGAAATCGCCAAGTCAACTGTTTCAACTACAAAATAAAGTGATCGGAAATTGTTAATTTGGCCAATTTAACACAAAGTTCAAAATATTCCAATTTCAAAATAGGGTCCAGAATGAACAATGTAGGCATTCCTGGCACTAAACTAACATTTCCTCTGTTCATTAGTTATGTTTTGAGGCTTTACAAATAAATTCCATTTTGATTTTTTATTCACATAATGAATTTTTATTCACACCAAAAAATAGAAGATTTACTGTTATGCAATACTGTAATAATTGTATAAATATCATCACCATATTTGTGAATGTATATTAGACCCACCAGCTGATGTGTATTAGACGTGTGAGGTCGTTTGTTTACTCTTGAATATCGGCAAAAATTTAACATTTCCGCTACTTTGAGCTCAGTTTCAAGCCATTTCCATTGCTAAAACCAATCAAAATCATCTCTATTTATGTAATATGTCTTCCATTCTATCAAATGAGACCAAGAAATCGCAAATACAACTATAAAAAACATACGAAAAAACACTGCAAAGTTGCCGTTTTAATCGAAAAATCATGATTTCATTTTTTTTCTCTCATTATGCACAGTGTGCTGCAGGATCTGTTTTATGTGGTGCACACATACCACATAGATGTATTCTCTCATATCTAGGCCCAAATGTACCACTCACAGTTTATCAGAGTGAGCTGAGCTCATGGCGTAGATCTACGGTTTGGACCCTGAACGTAAAGCCGTAGATCTACGGGACAGACCCTGAAAGGGTTAATGCCACTAGGACCAGCTTGAGAGTCACTGGACCTCTGTCGCACAACATATCTGTCCATAGAGGCCTGTACCTCCCGTTCCTTTATGACATTCCTAAAGTGTTTCACAACATTGTCAGTGTCACAATTAAACACTTGTTCAGGTTTCAATTTTTCACTGTCTATGTGCTCCTTGAATTCCTGCACATATTTTTCAGCTGCTTTTTGGTCCAAACTGGCAGCCTCACCATGCCTTATCACACTATGTATGCCACTACGATTCTTAAATCTCTCAAACCAACCTTTGCTGGCCTTAAATTCACTCACATCACCACTAGTTGCAGGCATTTTTCTAATTAAATCCTCATGCAACTTCCTAGCCTTTTCACATATGATCGCTTGAGAGATGCTATCTCCTGCTATCTGTTTTTCGTTTATCCACACCAATAATAGTCTCTCAACATCTTCTATCACTTGCGATCTCAGTTTCGAAAACATAGTTGCACTTTTGGCAAGAACAGTTTCCTTGATTGCCGTTTTCTTGGCCACAATAGTAGCGATGATTGATTGGGGTTTCGTGTACAGCCTGGCCAGCTCGGAGACACACACTCCACTTTCATACTTAGCAATGATCTCTTTCTTCATATGCATAGTAATTCTCACCCTTTTTGCTGTAGGGTTGGCACTAGAAGCTTTCTTGGGGCCCATGGTGACTTATTTTGCAGGTGCAATCACTAAAAACGCTGTGATAATATGAAATGTTCTGATTGTATGTTTGGATGGGACCGCGGTGGCTGGCTGGCTTGTAAACACTGGCCACAAGTGAACGGAACGAATTGTGTTGGTCGAGTTTTTTAGCGCTAGTCGAGGCAAAATTTTTGCGTTAAAATGTATCGATAGTCGGATTTAACGTTAGACGATGCCATCGTTGGTCGAGGGTCCACTGTATTACTAAATTTAAAAAGAGAAACTTCTGTTTTTCTTTTTGGGCCACCCTGCCTTGGTGGGATATGGCCGGTTTGTTGAAAGAAGATACAGTATATGTATATATATATATGCAATAATATCTCAGTAAACAGGTGATTTTAAAATATGCAAAACAACCACTGTGAAAAAGTAGTGAAATTCCAAGCGCTTTCGTGACTACTCACATTGTCAAGGAACTATGAAAGTAATACATCAAAGGAAGGCAATTAAAAGGCTTAGACTACACCTCACAGTCAACCCCCACAACAAAGAAACACCTGACACGCGACAATACCGGACTCATAAGAAAAGAAGAACACTGCAGTAGGTCCGCTAGTCCAACTAGACAGGTCCTCACGACATCCCACTGACAAAATATTCTACCCAAGAAATAAGGTTTATTATTTGTCCAATGTATTATTAAACTCTAACCAAATTTTATTAATTATAAATGAGTCTAATTTATATAAACCTAATGAAATATTCATATTATTTTCAAAACTGCTTTTTATGAAACAAGATTCAATTATATGTCTGTCAACCATGGACTTGCTTGATACAACTTTCTCAACTTTTTGAAAATCAATTGTATGGTTAAAATCTCTCACATGAATAAATAGAGCATTGGAATCTTGTCCAGTTCTAATGCTATATTTATGTTGTTTTAATCTAAGTTCGAGATTTTTACCAGTTTGACCGTAATAAACTTTGTTGCAAATTTTACAAGGAATCTTATAGACACATCCGTCAGCATTTTGGGGGGAATTCTTTATCAAAAGTTTTTTTTACTGTATCAAGATTTTTAAATACAACTTTAATATTAAAAGTCTTAAGAAGAGAAGGCATATCAACCAAGTTTTCATGGTAAGGGAGAACCAACATATTTTTAGTTGAATAAGGTTGGTTGTCCCTTTTTGGGTTTTACAAAGTATTTCTAGCAATTTTAAATGATTTATCAATTACATTTCTCGGGTATTTCAGATCAATGGCTGTTTCATAAATTTTGGATATTTCTTCATCTATGAACTCTGGACTACAAATACGTAAAGCTCTCAAAAACACTGATGAGAAAACAGACAGTTTAACTCTATCTTGATGGGAAGAATAATAGTGTACATAGGAACAGTTATTTGTAGGTTTTCTGTAAATTTTAAATTTGAAATCATTATTACTCTTAATAATTAAAACATCTAGAAAAGGCAATGAGTTATTTTCCTCAAACTCAACAGTAAAGTTTATAGAATGGGCTAAGCTATTTAATTTGCCAAGGAAATGGTGTATATCTACATTCCTGGGCATAAGACATAAAATATCAACGTATCTGAACCATTTTGCTCTATTGGAGAGGATTGTGTTAAGCAACCTTGTTTCAAAAAATTCCATGTATAGATTACTAAGAACAGGTGAAAGAGGATTTCCCATTGCCATACCAAATTTCTGCTCTCTGTTTTACCTCTAATTCTTTCAATAATAACCCTACAATACACTTTACCTGGTATACAGTAGGGCCCCACTTATACGGCAGGTTAGGTTCCAGGCTACCGCCGTAAAGTGGAACACCCTTTTTTCCACTTATAAATGCATACAAACACTATATAACAAGTTTACACTAACATATATTAAGTTAGCAATAGAACCTGGCATCAAAAAACAATAAAAAAGTACAATACACACATAGTGCACTCATTACTTACCTTAAAATATTTATAGTCTTAATCTAGGGTGAGACAAGTAGTATTTATTGTAAGAAATCAAGTGTGGTATGTATGGTAGTCAGCCAGGCTACCATACCAGGCCACCCCACCCACACATACTATTCTATGATATTTAAGCATCCCAGAGCGATAAAATGTATATACAGTTCACTCATTACTTACCTTAAAATATTTGTAGTCTTAATGTAGGGTCAGGAGTAAGTAAATGAGATAAAACGAATAAATGAGAGAGAGAAAGAATGAGTGCATGAGAGAGGACAGGCGCAGAGTTATGTAAACAAAATGTAAACAAACCAGGCGAAGGTAAGTTTTGTAAACGAAGTGTACACATCTGGTTTGTGTACAAGTTACATTGTGTACAGGTTGTCTCTACATTGATACGGTAGAATAAATAAAGAAGAACACTCCCATTCTCATGTAACATCATTTTGAGAAGAAATGATGCTCTGAGTGAAGACAATGGAAATAAGTCACTCTGACTTTTTTGGGTTATCCTAGGTTCTCTACACATATGTTATGTATGATAATCTATGTAACTGTATTTGTGTATACCTGAATAAACTTACATACATACGAAAGGAATAATTTTCTACAGTTACCCCCAGTAACACATTTTCTCTTATGTTAGATTAGAGAAAATGTTATTCTTGGCATCACTTGTACAAGTTATACGACATTTAATGAGACTCGGTGATTATTATTATTATTATTTCTAATATGGCGTCACTTGTGCAAGTCGTCTGCTACCACATCTCACATTTATGTTTATTTATTCTACTGTGGGGTGTATTTATCATATTTATATGTTATGCATCGTGTTTATTTAGAAATTTTAGCATACAAACAGAGGTACAAAAAATACAGGTAAGAGCAGCATGCCAAAGCCACTTATATGCATAGCATTACAGGCTGGCTTAAAATTAACTTAAGATTAACTAAGCAATGATGAAATCAGTGATAAGACATTATTGTAAACAGATAACTATAAAATACAAATGAGTACGTATTACAAAGACAGGTCCTATGGTTGCATGCATTGCTGTTCATTCAGTAGAATGGAGTATTCTGTTAGGTAGTGTATTTAAAAAAATAACAAAGTTAGGTTTAACATTTGTGTGATATAATTGTGAGTAACATTTAGGATATACAATTTATATGGTTCAGTTATTCAGTATTTATTTGGTTTTGAGTGAGTAAGTGAACTTTGAGAAGAGACTTGAATTTATAAACAGGTAGTGTTTCTTTTATATTTACAGGTAATGAATTCCAGATTTTAGGGCCTTTTATGTGCATTGAGTTTTTGCATAGCGTGATGGATTAATGAAAATGTGTATATTAACATTATATACGACATTTAAATGAGACTCGATGATTATTATCATTACTAATATGACGTCTGGAGACCTAAGAGAGACTTACTGATTTTGTTGAAAATAAGAAAAAGTTTTGGAGTGAGATTAACAAGTTAAGAAAGCCTAGAGAACAAATGGATTTGTCAGTTAAAAATAGGAAAGGAGAGTTATTAAATGGAGAGTTAGAGGTATTGGGAAGATGGAGGGAATATTTTGAGGAATTGTTAAATGTTGATGAAGATAGGGAAGCTGTGATTTCGTGTATAGGGCAAGGAGGAATAACATCTTGTAGGAGTGAGGAAGAGCCAGTTGTGAGTGTGGGGGAAGTTCGTGAGGCAGTAGGTAAAATGAAAGGGGGTAAGGCAGCCGGGATTGATGGGATAAAGATAGAAATGTTAAAAGCAGGTGGGGATATAGTTTTGGAGTGGTTGGTGCAATTATTTAATAAATGTATGGAAGAGGGTAAGGTACCTAGGGATTGGCAGAGAGCATGCATAGTTCCTTTGTATAAAGGCAAAGGGGATAAAAGAGAGTGCAAAAATTATAGGGGGATAAGTCTGCTGAGTATACCTGGTAAAGTGTATGGTAGAGTTATTATTGAAAGAATTAAGAGTAAGACGGAGAATAGGATAGCAGATGAACAAGGAGGCTTTAGGAAAGGTAGGGGGTGTGTGGACCAGGTGTTTACAGTGAAACATATAAGTGAACAGTATTTAGATAAGGCTAAAGAGGTCTTTGTGGCATTTATGGATTTGGAAAAGGCGTATGACAGGGTGGATAGGGGGGCAATGTGGCAGATGTTGCAAGTGTATGGTGTAGGAGGTAGGTTACTGAAAGCAGTGAAGAGTTTTTACGAGGATAGTGAGGCCCAAGTTAGAGTATGTAGGAAAGAGGGAAATTATTTCCCAGTAAAAGTAGGCCTTAGACAAGGATGTGTGATGTCACCGTGGTTGTTTAATATATTTATAGATGGGGTTGTAAGAGAAGTAAATGCGAGAGTCTTGACAAGAGGCGTGGAGTTAAAAGATAAAGAATCACACACAAAGTGGGAGTTGTCACAGCTGCTCTTTGCTGATGACACTGTGCTCTTGGGAGATTCTGAAGAGAAGTTGCAGAGATTGGTGGATGAATTTGGTAGGGTGTGCAAAAGAAGAAAATTAAAGGTGAATACAGGAAAGAGTAAGGTTATGAGGATAACAAAAAGATTAGGTGATGAAAGATTGAATATCAGATTGGAGGGAGAGAGTATGGAGGAGGTGAATGTATTCAGATATTTGGGAGTGGACGTGTCAGCGGATGGGTCTATGAAAGATGAGGTGAATCATAGAATTGATGAGGGAAAAAGAGTGAGTGGTGCACATAGGAGTCTGTGGAGACAAAGAACTTTGTCCTTGGAGGCAAAGAGGGGAATGTATGAGAGTATAGTTTTACCAACGCTCTTATATGGGTGTGAAGCATGGGTGATGAATGTTGCAGCGAGGAGAAGGCTGGAGGCAGTGGAGATGTCATGTCTGAGGGCAATGTGTGGTGTGAATATAATGCAGAGAATTCGTAGTTTGGAAGTTAGGAGGAGGTGTGGGATTACCAAAACTGTTATCCAGAGGGCTGAGGAAGGGTTGTTGAGGTGGTTCGGACATGTAGAGAGAATGGAGCAAAACAGAATGACTTCAAGAGTGTATCAGTCTGTAGTGGAAGGAAGGCGGGGTAGGGGTCGGCCTAGGAAAGGTTGGAGAGAGGGGGTAAAGGAGGTTTTGTGTGCGAGGGGCTTGGACTTCCAGCAGGTATGCATGAGCGTGTTTGATAGGAGTGAATGGAGACAAATGGTTTTTAATACTTGACGTGCTGTTGGAGTGTGAGCAAAGTAACATTTATGAAGGGGTTCAGGGAAACCGGCAGGCCGGACTTGAGTCCTGGAGATGGGAAGTACAGTGCCTGCACTGTAGTGTAAAGCACCCTTCTGGCAAGACAGTGATGGAGTGAATGATGGTGAAAGTTTTTCTTTTTCGGGCCACCCTGGGAATCGGCCAGTGTGATAATAATAATAATAAAATATAAAATTACTTTTAAAAACACAAGCACTGCCCTAAAAAAAACTAAACAGATGACAGCTAAGAGACTGAACAGTCCCTGGCTAACACCCAGCATTCTCAAATCCATAAATACAAAACACCGATATGAAAAACAGTACAGAATGGGTCACATAACCAGAGACCAAACAAAACGTTACTCGTCAATCCTAACCAGCCTGATAAGAAGGGCAAAAAAATTGTATTATGAGAACAGATTATCCAGCTTACGAGGTGATATAAAAAAGACCTGGAAAACCCTATCAGAAATTCTGGGAACAAAAAAGATATCACGAAATAGCGAAATAAAATTAGCAAAATCAGATGAACCCCAACTCCCACCAACAGAAACAGCAAACAGACTCAAGGATTTCTTCTCCACTATAGGTCAAAACCTTGCCAATAAAATCCCAAGCTCAGATACCCCACCAAATGACTACCTCACTGGCAACTACCCGAACACACTGTTCCTAGCTCCGACTAACCCATACGAAGTCTCCCTTATTATCAACGCACTAAAAAACAAGGCAGGAGATTTAAATACCTTACCACCCTTTATATACAAAAAATTGTCACAAGTGCTATCACCAATCATTGCAACACTCTTTAACAAATCCATTGAATCCTCCACCTTCCCTACAGTACTCAAAATAGCAAGGGTCACCCCGATCCACAAAGGAGGAGACCAAACAGAGTTGAATAACTATAGGCCAATATCCAATTTACACCCTCTCTCAAAAATCTTCGAAAAATTAATTCATAAATGAATCTACTCCTACCTCATCTCCCAAAACATACTCAACCCCTGCCAATTTGGATTCAGGCCTAATAAAAATACTAATGATGCTATTATACACATGCTAGAACATATATACACTGCAATAGAGAAAAAAGAAGTCCCACTGGGGATCTTCATTGACTTACGTAAAGCTTTTGATACAGTTGACCATGACTTGCTCCACGTAAAATTGTCACACTATGGTATAAGAGGGCACTCCCTCAACTACCTCAAGTCATACCTCAGCAACAGAAGCCAATATGTGTACGCAAATGGGGCAAGCTCTTCCGCACAACCAATTACAGTTGGTGTCCCACAGGGAAGTGTCCTTGGCCCTCTTCTCTTTCTCCTATACATAAATGACCTACCAAATGCTTCGCAATTACTCAAACCCACACTATTTGCAGATGACACTACATACGTCTTCTCTCACCCGAGCCCAGTCACGCTAGCCAATACTGTAAATACCGAATTACAAAAAATATCTACCTGGATGAGGACTAACAAACTTACACTAAACATTGACAAAACCTACTTCATTCAGTTTGGTAACAGAGCTACAGATGTCCCTCTTAACATAATGATAAACGGATCACCTATCACAAAGCTAACAGAGGGAAAATTCTTAGGAATCCACCTTGATAATAGACTCAAATTTCATACATATACACAACAAATTTCTAAGAAAATTTCCAAGACTGTAGGCATACTATCGAAGATACGGTACTATGCTCCACAGTCAGCCCTCCTGGCCCTATATCACTCTCTTATTTACCCCTATCTCACCCATGGAATTTGTGCATGGGGCTCGACAACAATTAACCATCTCAGACCACTAATTACCCAACAAAAGGCAAGGCTGCAGTTAGAATGATAACAAATTCTCACTACAGGCAGCACACTCCACCAATATTCAAAACACTCAACCTACTCACCATACAAAACATCCATACTTCCATACTTATTATTGCACCTATTACATACATAGAACACTTAACTCTGATATTAACCCTCCCCTCAAACATCTCCTTGCCAACCTCAACAGAACACATGACCATAACACAAGGCACAGATCACTCTTTGATGTTCCTCGTGTCCATCTCACGCTATGCAAAAACTCAATGCACATAAAAGGCCCTAAAATCTGGAATTCATTACCTGTAAATATAAAAGAAACACTACTTGTTTATAAATTCAAGTCTCTTCTCAAAGATCACTTACTCACCCAAAACCAAATAAATACTGAATAACTGAACCTTATAAATTGTATATCTTAAATATTTCTCACAATTATATCACATAAATGTTAAACCTAAAACCCAATCTAACAGAATACTCCATTCGACTGAATGTACAGCAATGCATGCAACCATATGACCTGTCTTTGTAATACTCATTTGTGCTTTATAGTTATCTGTTAACAATAATGTTTTATCACTGATTTCATCATTGCTTAGTTAATCTTAAGTTAATTTTAAGCCAGCCCGTAATGCTATACATATAAGTGGCTTTGGCATGCTGCTCTTACCTGTATTTTTTTGTACCTCTGTATGTATGCTCAAATTACTAAATAAATAAATTTATAATTAAATAAGCAGAGAATGTAAACAAACCGGGTGGGGCGCGGTGACCGTATTAGAAAGTCAGGTGGGGGGAGCCGTATATCGAGTTTTGGTCACAATTTGAAATGACCGTATTAGCGGAACACCGCAAAGCGAAACGCCGTAAAGTGGGACCCTACTGTACTCAGTAAACTTATTCCCCTATAATTTTTACAATCTCTTTTGTCCCCCTTCCCTTTATATAAAGGAATTATACATGCTCTCTGCCAATCCCTAAGTACCTTCCCCTCTTTCATACATTTATTAAACAAAAATACCAACCACTCTAACTCTATAACTCCCCCTGCTTTTAACATTTCTGTCATGATTCCATTAGTTCCAGCTGCTTTACCCTGTTTCATTCTATGTAATGCCTCACTCCCCTCCTGCTCTTCTTCACTCCTAAAAGATGTTATACCTCCCTGGGCAGTGCATGAAATTACTGCCTCCCTTTCTTCATCAACATTTAAGAGCTCCTCAAAATACCATCTACCCAATACCTCCAGCTCCCCATCTACTAACTCCCCTACTCTGTTTTTACTAACAAATCCATTCGTTCCCTAGGCTTTCTTAACTTGTTTATCTCACTCCAAAATTTTTTCTCAGTCTCAGTAAAATTTCTTGACAGTTCCTCTCCCACTCTATCATTTGCTCTCCTTTTGCACTCTCCTCACCTTTCTTTTACTCTCTATATACTCTGCCCTTCTTATAACACTTTTGCTTTGTAAAAATCACTCATAAGCTACCTTTTTCTCTTTTATCACACCCTTTACTTCATAATTCCACCAATCACTCCTCTTTCCTCCTGCCCCCACCCTCCTATAACCACAAACTTCTGCCCCACATTCTAATACTGCATTTTTAAAACTCATCCAACCCTCTTCAAGTCCCTCACTCCCCATACTTGCACTAGCCCACCTTTCTGCCAATAGTTGCTTATATCTCACCCTAACTTCCTCCTCTCTTAGTTTATAAACTTTCTCCTCTCTCTTCCTTACTGTTGCCATTTTCCTTTCATCCCATCTACCTCTTACTCTGACTGTAGCTACAACTAGGTAATGATCCAATATATTCGTTGCCCCTCTATAAACATGTACATCCTGAAGCCTACTCATCAACCTTTTGCCCATCAATATATAACCTAACAAATTTCTTTCATTATTTGCTATATCATATCTTATATACTTATTTATCCTCTTTTTCATAAAATATGTATTACTTATCACCAAACCTCTTTCTAGACATAGTTAATTAAAGGTTCCCCATTATCATTTACCCCTGGCACCCCAAATTTACCTACTATGCCCTCTACAACATTTTTACCCACTTTAGCATTGACATCCCCAACCACAAGTACTCTCTCATTTGGTTCAAAACTCCCCATGCACTCACTCAACATTTCCCAAAATTCTCTCTCCTCTACACTTATCTCTTCTCCAGGTGTATAAACACTTACTATAACCCACTTTTCACATCCAACCCTTATCTTACTCCACATAATTCTTGAACTTATACATTTATATTCCTTCTTTTTCTGCCTTTACTTATCCTTCAACATTATTGCTACTCCTTCCTTAGCTTTAACTCTATTAGAAACCCCTGACTAATCACATTTATTTCTCCCCACTGAAACTCTCCTACCCCTTTCAGCTTTGTTTCACTTAGAGCCAGGACATCCAACTTCTTTTCATTCATAACATTCACAATCATCTCTTTCTTATCATTTGCATTACAACCGTGCACATTCAAACATCCCACTATGACAGTTTTCTCATTTTTTCTTTTTAGTA
Source organism: Cherax quadricarinatus (assembly GCF_038502225.1). Taxonomy (NCBI): domain Eukaryota; kingdom Metazoa; phylum Arthropoda; class Malacostraca; order Decapoda; family Parastacidae; genus Cherax; species Cherax quadricarinatus. Next base: position 12,708,028 of record NC_091377.1, on the reverse strand, counting down.
GGCTATACGGGAAAAGGGGTTACTAGCCCATTGCTCTTGGCATTTTAGTTGACTTTTGCAACACACATGGCTTACAAAAGAAAGATTTTTATTCAACTTCCCCCATGGATATGAAAGGAAAAGTAATAAAAACAAGAACTATTAAGATAACATCAAAGAAAACTCAGATGAGTGTGCAAACATAAACGTGTACATGCATGTGTAGTGTGAACTAAGTGTAAATAGAAGTAGCAAGACGTACCTGAAATTTTGCATGTTTGTGAAACAGAAAAAAGACACCAGCAATCCTACCATCATGTAAAACAACTACAGGCTTCCATTTTACACTCACTTGGCAATACGGTAGTATCCCCCTGGGTGGTTGCTGTCTACCAACCTACCACCATTAAGAGACATGACTTATATGAGTTTGATCCTACTCACAGTACAGAACATTCACACCTACTATTGTGCACTACATTTACAGAACCATAAACTCTACTTTTAACCTAGAAGTAAAACAATTTCTTGATAGTTGCAACAGGACCCATAGACACGACACCAGACAAAAAAATCTATGACATTCCCTGTGTCTGGCTAAACCTATACAAAAATTTGATGTGTATAAAAGGGCCTAGAATCTGGAACTCCCTGCCTGAAAACTCTAGAACCACAGACTCAACCACCATTTTCAAAACTACCATTAATAAACATGTCATCTCCCTAACACACCCCATCATCAGCTAACCAAATGAAAACCATCCAATTCTCATTTCTGTATCATGAACAAATCCAAAACAATATAGACTTACCATTATCTGTAATTCCCCCATAATCTCCACCTACACCCACCCAAGGACTGTAAACATACAATTCCTAATATAGCTATTGCCTATTAAATCTTAAGTTAGTCTTATTAAATCTTAAGTTAATCCTAAGTGTGTCTAAGATACTCCTCCAGTATGGCTTTAATAGAAGCGATGTATCATGCCAAGACAAATCGTATCCCATTACTAAATCTGCCATTTGTACTAATATTAACTGAGAATGTATCTAATTAAGTACCTAATAATATGTTCAAATGTACTGCTCAAATATGACCTATATCATAATAATGTAAGAATTAGTATTAGTCTGCCGGAAGTGCCTAGGCACGATAGTGGCCATCTTTGTAATTAAAATCTTATAACATGTAAACTACACAATGTAAGCTTTACAAGAAAATAAATATTTGTGTTTGTATTGTACGTATTTGTATTTGTAGTGTGAACTCCATGATGGTGAATCTCACAGTTTAGCCATGTGTCTTACATGTGTCTTACATGTGTCTTACAGATGTACTGGCCTGCTAATTATATTATACTAAAATTATGTGACATATGATACGTAATATTTTAAAAAATCAGGCTCATATATTTTTTTTTTTAACAAACCGGCCGTATCCCACCGAGGCAGGGTGGCCCAAAAATAAAAACAAAAGTTTCTCTCTTCAAATTTAGTAATTTATACAGGAGAAGGGGTTACTAGCCCCTTGCTCCCGGCATTTTAGTCGCCTCTTACAACATGCATGGCTTACAGAGGAAGAATTCTGTTCCACTTTCCCATGGAGATAAGAGGAAATAAACAAGAACAAGAACTAGAAAGAAAATAGCAGAAAACCCAGAGGGGTGTGTGTATATATGTTTGTACATGTATGTGTAGTGTGACCTAAGTGTAAGTAGAAGTAGCAAGACGTACCTGAAACCTTGCATGTTCATGAGACAGAAAAATGGACACCAGCAATCCTACCATCATGTAAAACAATTACAGGCTTTCGTTTTACACTCACTTGACAGGATGGTAGTACCTCCCTGGGTGGTTGCTGTCTACCAACCTACTACCTAGGGCTCATATATATATATATACTATATATTTTTTAACACACTGGCTGTCTCCCACCAAGGCAGGGTGACCTGAAAAAGAAACACTTTCACCAACATTTACACCATCACTGTCTTGCCAGACATGCGCAGATATGACAGTCTAGTTGTAACTCTAAACATCAAATATCCCAAACTCTTCGTTTACAGTGCAGGCATTGTACTTCTCATCTCCAGGGCTCAAATTCAGCTAACTGGTTTCCCTGAATCCCTTCACAAAATGTTACCCCACTCACACTCCAACAGCTCATCAAATCCCAAAAAAACATTTGTCTCCACTCACTCCTGTCTAACATGCTCACACATGCCTGCTGTGTGTCCAAGCACGTTGCACAGAAAACCTCCCTTGCCCACTTCCTCCATCCTTTCCTAGGATGACCCCTAGCCTGCCTTCCCTCCACTACAGATTTATACACCCTCCAAGTCATCCTATTTTGCTCAATCCTCTCTAAATGACCAAACCACCTCAACAACCCCTCCTACGGCCTTCTGGATAATATGCACTTTTAGTAACTCCACACCTCCTCCTAATCTCCAAACTATAAATTCTCTGCATAATATTTATACCACACATTGCCCTCAGACATGACATCTCCACTGCCTCCAGCCTCCTCCTCCTCCTCTCTGCTGAATTCACTATCCAAGCTTCACACCCATATAAGAATGTTGGTACCACTGTACTTTCATAAGATTTTCGTTCGGATTTTTTTTAACCCCGGAGGGCTAGCCACCCAGGATAACCCAAGAAAGTCAGTGCGTCATCGAGGACTGTCTAACTTATTTCCATTGGGGTCCTTAATCTTGTCCCCCAGGATGCGACCCACACCAGTCGACTAACACCCAGGTACCTATTTGCTGCTAGGTGAACAGGACAACAGGTGTAAGGAAACGTGTCGAAATGTTTCCACCCGCCGGGAATCGAACCTGGGCCCTCCGTGTGTGAAGCGGGAGCTTTAGCCACCAGGCCATGGATAATGTTCTTTGTTTCCTCAGATACCTCAATGTACCAACCACCTTTTTCCTTTCATACATACTTAAACTTCAAATTACAAAATCTTATCCTATAATTAAATGGAATTTCTCTGATTTGTGAAGAATATTCCCGAGTAGATGTCAAGATGTATTGCAATACCTTTATATCAATAATAGGTAGTACTTAAGTTATAGAAACATGACAGAAGTGTTGCCTCTACTCTGTGTCAAGCAACACTTGAGCCACCAAACTTTCTTTTCCTTCAATATTTTATGACTTGAGTAAACTTGGTGTTTTTCTGCAATTTATTTAAAATATGGCAATCCATACTACTACTGCATATTTTATTATTCTCTTGTAATACCTTAACTATCTCCCAGACCTTATGCTGACCTTTTTTTCTCTAATATCTTAAATATATATAATCTCTTTTAAAGTATTTCTTTTATCTTTGAAATATTGTACCTCTTCTAGATTTTAAAATCCTCTACAGTCCATATCTGGACTATCACCTTAGTTTTTACTGCTTCTTTCTAAATGTTTTGTTCCACTTCAAAGTTTTAGTTTGTTTGAAGTGACGACTCAACTTGGGACCAAAACAGTCACCTACTCCTCACTTTTTCTAATTGCTAACTTGTATTTTTACCTGATAATTGTGAATACATAATTTAAAGAATATAAAGGCAAAATACCATGACTGGAACAATACACAAATAACCTGTGTGACTAGTTAACAGTCCAAGTCTGACCAAAATGTTGTCATAAGCTTCATTCTCCTAGTTATTTGTACATAATTTAACTAAAAAGTTCAGTCAGAATTTCTTACCTGGGCATAAGCCATTTTTGTAACCTTTTCCAGGTCATTTTGTGCACCAGTAGTCACTCGATTAAACACCAAAGATTCTGCAACACGCCCGCCTAATGCCATACACATCCTCTCAAATATCTATAATGAATGTAAATTTATAATTAATTGTAATCACTTAAGGTGTGATGTCTCCATGGTTGTTTAACATATTTATAGGTAGAGTTGTAAAATCAGTGAATGCTAGGGTTTTATGGACAGGTGTGGGATTAAAACACACAGTATTATAGTAGATTTTTCTTGATGGTGTGGTTGCGAAGGTTGATGGAGGAATTTGAGAGGCTATGCAAAAATTGAAATTAAAAGTGACAGGAAAAAGCAAGGTGATAATATTAAAAAAAAATCTAGGCAATGATAGAATGGATATCAGACTGGAAGAAGGGAATATAGAAGAAGTACATGTGTTCAGATATTTGGGAGTGGACCTGCCAGTAAATGGGTCTATGAAGATGAGGTGAACCACAGAAAAGATAGAGGAGTGGGTAATGTGATGAGGCCTTTGTAGAGGTAAAATAGGGAAATGTACCATATTACTGTATAGTGGTATGTAGGTTTTAAACACTGCAGCAAGGAAAAGGCTGGAAATGGTGTTTAATGCCAATGTGAATATTATGCAGAGAATTCAAGGCTTGAAGATTAGATGCAGGTAACTCAAAGCTTGGGGATTAGTAGGTCTGTGGGTTACCAAAAGTTTAATTTAGAAGGTTGAGAAGGGCTTGTTGAGATTTTGGAAGACACAAAATACAAACACAAAACATTTTATTGGAAACATTTCAGTCCTGGGACCTTAGTTGCTTCACAGTTGGAATGACCAGGTTCACAGGTCAAAATTTTTGAATAAAATGCCCTAATGTTTCCATTTTGTGTTTTTGTCCAACAACCTGTAGGGTATCACATACCATTTTTCCTAGCTGTTGAGATGGTTTGACCATTCAGTGATGCTGAAGCAAAATAAAATGACTGGGAGGGTATATAAATATGGGGTAAAGGGAAGAAGGGTTAGTTGCCCCAGGAAAGGCTGCAAGGCGGGCTAAAAGTTATTCTGAGTGTCAGGGAGGGTTGAACATCTAGCAAGCTTGTGTGAGCACATTAAGTTGGAGTGGAGGCAAGTGGTTTTTATGATTTGACATTCTGTTGGAGTGTGAGCAAGGTGACATTTATGAAAAGATTCTGGACACCATTTAGCAGGACTAGAGTCCTGGAGATGAAAAGTACAGTGCCTGCACTCTGAAGGAGTGAGGATACTGCAGCTCAGGTCATCTGAACTGTGATGTCAGCATACTTCTGGAAAGACAGCAACTGAATGAATGACAGTGAATGTGTTTTATCTTTTATTATTTTTTTAGGGTCACCTTATCTTGGTAAAAGATGGCTAGAATGTTGAAAAAAAGGGGAAAAAGATAGACAAAAATAAACCAGAATTAAATTAAAATAAAACAACGTACTGTACTTATAAAGATTTTATATGCAAACAGTGGGCACTCTCATTAAGAAGTGAGATAAGAGACAGCCACAAAAAGGGACCAGATATGGTCCCTTTTTGTGGCAGATCTTGAAGTAAACTGCTCAGTTTAGTGAAAGAACAGATTTGGTAAGGAGTTCAATTAATAACTAGTTAAAACTGTATTACAGTAAAGGCTTCCTAAATAATGGCAAAAAACATAAAAAAGTAATGTTAAACTAAAAAGCAAAGATTTAAATGGGAGGGGTGAGGATATTTGGTGTCTGGAAGAACATCTGAACTGTCGTATTTACATCCCTCTGGCAAGATAGTGATAGCGTGAATGATGGCGAATGGTGAAATTGCTTCTTTTTTCACCATCCATGCTTCACACCCATGTAAGACTGTTGGTACCACTATACTCTCGTACATTCCCTTCTTTGCCTCCATGAATAACATTATATATAGTTTTAAATAAAAAAAATTATCAATGTTTTAGCATACAGGTCTCTGGATTCCACATGATCAGATGATAAGCTTTATTTCATCCTACACATTCTGGGTGCTTTACTTGTTAGGACTGGTCTATAACATACAGTAATAAATTAGGACTTTATTCTTTCTTTGATTACTGTCAACAAGATTACTGAGGCAGTATTTCAATTATTATTAAACAAATGACTGTATAATTAACTCTTCTGTTTACCTCCTGCTGTGTGTAGAGCTTCTGATCCTTTGGTACATATTGAGCAAATCCTAGTGCCTGATTGGTTCTAGGAACAATGGTGACCTTAAGGAGGGCATCTGTGTGTTCAAGCAACCAGCCAAGCAGAGCATGACCAGACTCGTGGTAAGCAACAACTCTTCGCTCCTCTGGTGACAGTGCCTGAGGGATAATGTCAAACACTTAAAACTGCTATAAAGTGTGCTAAGAATGAGCACTCCATCAACAAGGCACAAGTTAAAAATATTAATATAATCAGACTAATCACTAAACCCAGGAGAATCATACAGCATAGCACAAGTTAGAAAGTAGAAATAAAGATACATGAAAAACAATGTCAAATAATGGGAAAACACCGAAAGGTTGATTTATAGTATTGCAGCGCATATTTTACTTAGATTTCTCTGACTTACACACATTAACAAATCTATTATAGAGCTGTACATAGATTTTCTATTTTATCTATTGTAATAAGTTCTGAATAGAAGCTTGCAGTTAAGATGCAGACAGCAGCAATAACTTTAAAAATACTGCCAACTCTATGCCTTATACTTAAACTTCAAAGATTTCACTGGTGAGAAAAGAAAGATAAATATAAGAGAGGAGTAATCTCCTCTCTTATATTTATCTTTCTTTTCTCACCAGTGAAATCTTTGAAGTTTAAGTATAAGGCATAGAGTTCTCCCATCTGTATCCTTTCTTTCTTTCAACGTAACAGCCGTATCCCACCGAGGTGGGGTGGCCCAAAAGGAAAAGCGAAAGTTTCTCCTTTCAAATTTAGTAATATACAGTGGACCCCCGCATACCGCACGCATCGCATACTGTACAATCCGCATACCGCTCGCTTTTTTCGCAAAAATTTTGCCTCGCATACCGCCCAAAAACCCGCTCACTGCCCTTCGTCCGAGATGCGTCCAATGTGCGGCCTGAGCCACGCTCACAAGTTCCGCCGGTGGCATTGTTTACCAGCCAGCCTCCTCGGTAACATCCAAGCATACAATCGGAACATTTCGTATTATTACAGTGTTTTTGGTGATTTTTTCTGGAAAATAAGTGACCATGGGCCCCAAGAAAGCTTCTAGTGCCAACCCTACAGCAATAAGGGTGAGAATTACTATAGAGATGAAGAAAAAGATCATTGATAAGTATGAAAGTGGAGTGCGTGTCTCCGAGCTGGCCAGGTTGTATAATAAACCCCAATCAACCATCGCTACTATTGGTGGTACAGCTGCTGCTGTACCACTGTCAGCTGCTGCTGCACTGTCAGCTGCTGCTGCTGTTGTACCACCGTCAGCTGCTGCTGCTGCTGTAGCATCGTCTGCTGCTGCTGTAGCATCGTCTGCTGCTGCTGTAGCACTGTCAGCTGCTGCTGCTGCTGTAGCATCGTCTGCTGCTGCTGTAGCATCGTCTGCTGCTGCTGTAGCATCGTCTGCTGCTGCTGTAGCATCGTCTGCTGCTGCTGTAGCATCGTCTGTTGCTGCTGTAGCATCGTCTGTTGCTGCTGTACCACCGTCAGCTGCTGCTGCTGCTGTAGCACCGTTGTTGGTGTGGCTTATTGAGAATGCCAAGAAACAATTAACCCCAGAGGATTTGCCACCCAGGATAACCCAAAAAAGTCAGTGTCATCGAAGACTGTCTAACTTATTTCCATTGGGGTCCTTAATATTGTCTCCCAGGATGCAACCCACACCAGTCGACTAACACCCAGGTGAACAGGAAAAAATGCCTGGAACTAGTGCTCATATTGGTGAATTTAAAGCCAGCAAAGGTTGGTTTGAGAGATTTAAGAATCATAGTGGCATACACAGTGTGATAAGGCCTGTTCTGGAAGAAAATGCCAAACAGGACCTACAGTACTCAGGAGGAAAAGGCACTCCCAGGACACAGTGTCTCATCAGTCATTGCTGCATCTTCAATAAAGGTAAGTGTCATTTATTCTTCATTTAGTAGAGTAGTACATGCACAATATATATTGTGCATGTACTACTCTACTATTGTGCATGTATCCTTCTCTTTGTGTGTAGGAAAATGTATATTTCATGTGGTAAAATTTTTTTTTTCATACTTTTGGGTGTCTTGCACGGATTAATTTGATTTCCATTATTTCTTATGGGGAAAATTCATTCGCATACCGAACATTTCGCATAACAATCGGCCCTCTTGTACGGATTAAGGTCGCTATGCGGGGGTCCACTGTATACAGGACAAGAGGTTACTAGCCCCTTGCTCCTGACATTTTAGTCGCCTCTTATTAGGTATATCCTGCTATATCCATCCTGTTCTCTCCCAGAGCACTCATCCTCCCATTCTGTATTCTCCCAGACCACTCCCACACCCTGTATCACTAAGTGCTTTGCCTAGTAACAAACTCAAGTTTCATGAACAGGGAACTAGTGAACCAGTTAACCCTTAAACGGTCCAAACATCGACATTCAAATTCATAGTGCTACAAAAGTAGATCTACTTTTTTTTACATATTTTCAAATATAACAAAAAAAACAATGTAGATAAAAGTTTTTTACACGTTTTCAAATGTAAAACAAAAAAGAAGATCAACATTTTTTTACATACTTTCAGAAGTTGAAAAAACCTATATAGTATACGTTTGGACCGTTTAAGGGTTAAATTTGTACTTTTTTTTTCAACAAGTCGGCCATCTCCCACCGAGGCAGGGCGACCCAAAAAAAAAGAAAATCCCCAAAAAGAAAATACTTTCATCATCATTCAACACTTTCACCTCACTCATACATAATCACTGTCTTTGCAGAGGCACCCAGCTACAACAGTTTAGAAGCATACATAAAGATATATATAGTATTGTGAAGTCGTAATACCCCTCCAAACTGCCAATATCCCAAATCCCTCCTTTAAAGTGTAGGTATTGTACATTGTACTATTGTACTCTACAAAAAAACACACATGTCTGCTGTATGTCCAAGTACCTCACACAAAACCTTAACCTCCCCACTCTCTCCATCCTTTCCTAGGATGACCCCTACCACTCCTTACCTCCACTACAGATTTATACACCCTGCAAGTCTTCCCATTATTTCCATCCTCTCTAAATGACCAAACCGCCTCAAAAACAGGAGGAATGCAACTCATTTTTAAGTTGGGAACCTAAGTTAACCCTTTGACTGTTTACGCCGTATAAATACGTCTTACGCGCCACTGTTTCTGACATATATACATGTATACTCATAAATTCTAGCGGCTTCAAATCAAGCAGGAGAAACCTGGTAGGCCCACATGTGAGAGAATAGGTCTGTGTGGTCAGTATGCACCACATAAAAAAATCCTGCAGCACACAGTGCATAATGAGGAAAAAAAAAAAAACATTGACCATTTTTTTGGATTAAAACGCCGACTTTGAGGTATATTTTCGTATAGTATTTATCGGTGTACAGTATTCTCGTTTTCATGGTCTTAGGTGATAAAATGGAAAACATATTAAAGAAATGGAGATGGTTTTCATTACTTTCACGATGAAAACGATCTTGAAACTGAGCTCAAAGTAGCGGAAATGTTCGATTTTTACCAATGTTCAAGAGTAAGCAAATCACACCACACGTCCAATACACGTCAACTGGGGAGTCTAATATTCTTTTACTAGTGCACTGATATTATTTATGCCATTTTTAAAATAATGCAGTAGTCTGCATACCAGTAAATTTTGTATTTTTTTGTATGAATAAAAAATCAAAATAGAAAGCAATAGTAATATACGAGGGGCCTAGAGATGTGACTAATGAACAGAGGATATGTTATTTTAGTGCCAAGAATGTCTACCTTGTTTATTCTGGACCCTATTTTGAAATTGGCATCTTTTTTTATTTGCATGAAATTGGCCAAATTTCCAATTTCTGACCACTTTTTTGGGTAGTTCAAATCGGTAAATGGGCAGTTTCTTCTACTCAACTGATAGATAAAATGGAGTTCTAAAGAAATAGCTATGAGTTTGGTCAACTGGAACAACGGAACTGGCTAAAAACAGGGCTCAAAGTCGGCGAAATCGCCAATACATATACAGTGGACCCCCGCATAGCGACCTTAATCCGTGCAAGAGGGCTGGCTGTTATGCGAAATGTTCGCTATGCGAATGAATTTTCCCCATAAGAAATAATGGAAATAAAATTAATCCGTGCAAGACACCCAAAAGTATGAAAAAAAAAATTTTACCACATGAAATAGACATTTTCCTACACACAAAGAGAAGGATACATGCACAAAAGTAGAGTAGTACATGCACAATATATATTGTGCATGTACTACTCTACTAAATGAAGAATAAATGACACTTACCTTTATTGAAGATGCAGCAATGACTGATGAGACACTGTGTCCTGGGAGTGCCTTTTCCTCCTGAGTACTGTAGGTCCTGTTTGGTATTTTCTTCCAGAACAGGCCTTATCACACTGTGTATGTCACTACGATTCTTAAATCTCTCAAACCAACCTTTGCTGGCTCTAAATTCACCAATATGAGCACTAGTTCCAGGCATTTTCCCTGTTCACCTGGGTGTTAGTCGACTGATGTGGGTTGCATCCTGGGAGACAAGATTAAGGACCCCAATGGAAATAAGTTAGACAGTCTTCGATGACACTGACTTTTTTGGGTTATCCTGGGTGGCAAATCCTCTGGGGTTAATTGTTTCTTGGTATTCTCAATAAGCCACACCAACAACGGTGGTACAGCAGCAGCAGCAGCAGCAGACGATGCTACAGCAGCAGCAGCAGCAGCAGACGATGCTACAGCAGCAGCAGCAGACGATGCTACAGCAGCAGCAGCAGCAGCAGCAGACGATGCTACAGCAGCAGCAGCAGACGATGCTACAGCAGCAGCAGCAGCAGCAGCAGACGATGCTACAGCAGCAGCAGCAGACGATGCTACAGCAGCAACTGACGATGTTACAGCACCAGCAGACGATGCTACAGCAGCAGCAGCAGACGATGCTACAGCAGCAGCAGATGGTACTACAGCAGCAGCAGCAGCTGACGGTGGTACAGCAGCAGCAGCAGCTGTACCACCAATAGTAGCGATGGTTGATTGGGGTTTATTATACAACCTGGCCAGCTCGGAGACAAGCACTCCACTTTCATACTTATCAATGATCTTTTTCTTCATCTCCAAAGTAATTCTCACCCTTATTGCTGTAGGGTTGGCACTAGAAGCTATCTTGGGGCCCATGGTCACTTATTTTCCAGAAAAAAATCACCAAAAACACTGTAATAATACGAAATGTTCCGATTGTATGCTTGGATGTTACCGCGGAGGCTGGCTGGTAAACAATGCCACCGGCGGCACATGTGAGCGTGGCTCAGGCCGCACATTGGACGCGTCTCGGACGAAGGCCGCTGAGCGGGTTTTTGTCCACTATGCGGGGCAAAATTTTAGCGATCAAAGCGTCCGCTATGCGGATTGTCCGCTATGCAAGGCGTCCGTTATGCGGGGGTCCACTGTACAGTGGACCCCCGCATAACGGACGCCTTGCATAACGGACAATCCGCATAGCGGACGCTTTGATCGCTAAAATTTTGCCCCGCATAGCGCCCAAAAACCCGCTCAGCGGCCTTCGTCCGAGACGCGTCCAATGTGCGGCCTGAGCCACGCTCACATGTTCCGCCGGTGGCATTGTTTACCAGCCAGCCTCCGCGGTAACATCCAAGCATACAATCGGAACATTTCGTATTATTACAGTGTTTTTGGTGATTTTTTCTGGAAAATAAGTGACCATGGGCCCCAAGAAAGCTTCTAGTGCCAACCCTACAGCAGTAAGGGTGAGAATTACTATGGAGATGAAGAAAAAGATCATTGATAAGTATGAAAGTGGAGTGCGTGTCTCCGAGCTGGCCAGGTTGTATAATAAACCCCAATCAACCATTGCTACTATTGGTGGTACAGCTGCTGCTGCTGCTGTACCACCGTCAGCTGCTGCTGCACTGTCAGCTGCTGCTGCTGTACCACCGTCAGCTGCTGCTGCTGCTGTAGTACCATCTGCTGCTGCTGTAGCATCGTCTGCTGCTGCTGTAGCATCGTCTGCTGCTGCTGTAGCATCGTCTGCTGCTGCTGTAGCATCGTCTGCTGCTGCTGTAGCATCGTCTGTTGCTGCTGTAGCATCGTCTGTTGCTGCTGTACCACCGTCAGCTGCTGCTGCTGCTGTAGCATCGTCTGCTGCTGCTGCTGCTGTAGCATCGTCTGCTGCTGCTGTAACATCGTCAGTTGCTGCTGTAGCATCGTCTGCTGCTGCTGTAGCATCGTCTGTTGCTGCTGTAGCATCGTCTGTTGCTGCTGTACCACCGTCAGCTGCTGCTGCTGCTGTACCACCGTTGTTGGTGTGGCTTATTGAGAATACCAAGAAACAATTAACCCCAGAGGGTTAGCTACCCAGGATAACCCAAGAAAGTCAGTGTCATCGAAGACTGTCTAACTTATTTCCATTGGAGTCCTTAATCTTGTCTCCCAGGATGCAACCCACACCCGTTGACTAACACCCAGGTGAACAGGGAAAATGCCTGGAACTAGTGCTCATATTGGTGAATTTAGAGCCAGCAAAGGTTGGTTTGAGAGATTTAAGAATCGTAGTGGCATACACAGTGTGATAAGGCCTGTTCTGGAAGAAAATACCAAACAGGACCTACAGTACTCAGGAGGAAAAGGCACTCCCAGGACACAGTGTCTCATCAGTCATTGCTGCATCTTCAATAAAGGTAAGTGTCATTTATTCTTCATTTAGTAGAGTAGTACATGCACAATATATATTGAGCATGTACTACTCTATTATTGTGCATGTATCCTTCTCTTTGTGTGTAGGAAAATGTATATTTCATGTGGTAAAATTTTTTTTTCATACTTTTGGGTGTCTTGCACGGATTAATTTGATTTCCATTATTTCTTATGGGGAAAATTCATTCGCATACCGAACATTTCGCATAACAGCCAGCCCTCTTGCACGGATTAAGGTCGCTATGCGGGGGTCCACTGTATGTCGCCGAGTCCGCTAACTTCGCGGTAGTGTAATTCCGTGAGTTTTCGACCAAATTTCGAACTTTTGGTGTCATTACCATCGGGAAAAGATTCTCTATCGTTTCATAAGAAAATTTTTTTTTTTTTTTCAAAAATTTATCGACATAGAATGAGTTTCAGAAAGGGGCCTGCGACAGTCAAAGGGTTAAGATTGTTTGGAGTTTTAACCCAGAATGTTAGCTACCCAGGATAGCCTGGGGTAGGGAGTGTTAGCCACCCAGGATAACCCAGGGTAGGGAGTGTTAGCCACCCAAGATAACTTGGGGTAGTGAGTGTTAGCTACCCAAGATAACCCAAGAAAGTCAGTGCATCATCAAGGACTGTGTCTTATTTTCATTGGAGTCCTTCAATCTTGTTCCCTAGGATGTGACCCACACCAGTCAACTAACACCCAGGTACCTACTTACTGCTGGGTGAACAGAGACAGTATGTTTAAGGGAACATACCCAGTGTTTCCACCCATGCCGAGGATTGAACCACAGACACTCAGTGTGTGAGGTGAGTGCTCTGCCAATTGAGCCATGGGACACCACATCTACTGTACCTGGGTCTGTTAAAGTACAGCATCTCAAGTCCTCAAAGTTCCACTTACCATCTCTGTTCTGGCAGACTTTCCATTTCTGATTTTCTTCATTACAAACTTTCCAAAGCATATGATTACTGTGTTCCTGGTATTTTTGTCTTCTCTAGACATTTCATATTCATTAAACAGATTCTACATCTACAGCTCAATATAACAAATTTAGTAATAATTTTTTTCATGGGCTGTTGTTGATCTGAACATCTCTGGGCTTGGTGTACTATTATCTAATGATGCTACTATGGACACAAACCCTGTGAGGCCATTTAACAACAACAGCTGAAATATTATGCAGAGAATTCATAGTTTGGAGATTAGGAGGAGGTGTGGAGTTACAAAAATGTTATCCAGAGGGCTGAGGAGGGGTTATTGAGGTGGTTTGGTCATTTAGAGAGAATGTAGCAAAATAGGATGGCTTGGAGGGTGTATAAATCTGTAGCAGAAGAAAGGCAGGGCAGGGGTCATCCTAGGAAAGGATGGAGGGAGGGGTAAAGGTTTTGTGTGCAGGCATGTGTAAGTGTGTTTGAAAGGAGTGGAGACAAATTGTTTTTGGGACCTGACGAGCTGTTGGAGTGTAAGCAGGGTAATATTTTGTGAAGGGACTCAAGGAAACCTATTAGCTGGATTTGAGTCTTGGAGGTGGGAAGTGCAGTACCTGCACTCTAGCTTGAGATATTTGCTGTTTGGTGGGACATCAAAACTGTTATATCCATGCATCTCTGGCAAGACAGTGATAGTGTGAAAGCTGATGAAAGTATTTCTTTTTTTGGGTCACCCTGCCCTGGTGGGAGACAACCACTGTGTTAAAAAAAAAAAAGAAATTTGTACTCAAACATCAGGGATCTTACTTGTCATTTCTATGATCATGCTGTTCATGTGAGCAAACAGTATTACTGTAACTTTATGACCACAAAATTAACATGATGATGTGAACAGACAGAGGTTTAATACATTTTATATATATATAAGCATTAAGCCCATATGGGTCATATAGCACCTGAGAAATGGGAGGTAATCACCTTTGATCAGAGGAATACTAGTTGGCTCCAATGCCTCAAATTAAGAGCCCTTCACCTAATAAATAAGATGCCTAGTCCAGCCATATATGAGCCTACATGACATTTTTTTAAATAATGATAGTTACAAACTGTTTTTTGGACTCCTGCACCTAGAAAGTGAAAGTTCAGAAATGTTAATAAATAATCTATGATGACATAAAGGAAGGTACGCAGAACAGAAAAACTATGTCAAAATGAGATATCTCAGTAAAAGTTCCTGGGAAAATAAGATGTCAAAAATATAGATAATGACATGAAGAATGAAATTTACAATACCATGTCTGGAACAATTCACAACTACAACATAAGGATGATGAGTGTATCCCATAGCTTTGTGTGTGCCACAGCTCATTCCAGGTTCAGGTAACTATCAGGTCCCTATACTGAGCCTGCCTCAAGCCAAGGGACGTCAATACTCACTTACTGACTCACTCACTCACTCACTCACTCACTCACTCACTCACTCACTCACTCACTCACACACACACACACACACACACACACACACACACACACACACACACACACACAAACACACACTCACTCTCACTCACCCACTCACTCTCACTCACTCTCACTCACACTCACTCACTCTCACTCACTCTCACTCACTCTCACTCTCACTCACTCTCACTCGTTCTCACTCACTCTGTGTGTGTGTGTGTGTGTGTGTGTGTGTGTACTCACCTAATTGTACTCCCCTAATTGTGGTTGCAGGGGTCGAGACTCAGCTCCTGGCCCCGCCTCTTCACTGATCGCTACTAGGTCCTCTCCCTCTCTGCTTCCTGAGCTTTGTCATACCTTTTCTTAAAACTATGTATGGTTCCTGCCTCCACTACTTCAATTGCTAGGCTATTCCACTTCCTGACAACTCTATGACTGAAGAAATACTTCCTAACGTCCCTGTGACTTGTCTGAGTCTTCAGCTTCCAGTTGTGACCCCTTGTTTCTGTGTCCCCTCTCTGGAACATCCTATCTCTGTCCACCTTGTCTATTCCCCGCAGTATCTTGTATGTCGTTATCATGTCTCCCCTGACCCTTCTGTCCTCCAGTGTCGTCAGTCCGATTTCCCTCAACCTTTCCTCGTACGACATTCCCTTGGGCTCTGGGACTAGCCTTGTTGCAAACCTTTGTACTTTCTTTAACTTCTTGACGTGCTTGACCAGGTGTGGGTTCCAGACTGGTGCTGCATACTCCAGTATGGGCCTAACATACACAGTGTGCAGTGTCTGGAACGATTCCTTATTAAGGTATCGGAACGCTATTCACAGGTTTGCCAGGCGCCCGTATGCTGCAGCAGTTATTTGGTTGATGTGTGCCTTCGGTGACGTGCTCGGTGTTATGGTCACCCCAAGGTCTTTCTCCCAGAGTGAGGTCTGTAGTCTTTGTCCACCTAGCCTATACTCTGTCTGCGGTCTTCTTTGCCCCTCCCCAACCTTCATGACTTTGCATTTAGCAGGATTGAATTCGAGAAGCCAGTTTCTGGACCACATGTCCAGCCTGTCCAGGTCTCTTTGCAGTCCTGCCTCATCCTCATCCGATTTAATTCTTCTCATCAACTTCACTTCATCTGCGAATAGGGACACTTCAGAGTCTATTCCTTCCATCATGTCGTTCGCATATATCAAAAATAGCACTGGTCCTAGAACTGACCCCTGTGGGACCCCGCTCGTCACAGGCGCCCACTGTGATACCTCTTCACGTACCATGACTCGTTGCTGCCTCCCTGTCAGGTATTCCCTGATCCATTGCAGTGCCCTCCCTGTTATATGCACCTGATCCTCCAGCTTGTGCACTAATCTCTTGTGGGGAACTGTGTCAAAGGCCTTCCTGCAGTCTAGGAAGACGCAATCAACCCACCCCTCTCTCTCGTGTCTTACTTCTGTTACCTTGTCATAAAACTCCAAGAGGTTTGTGACACAGGATTTGCCTTCCATGAACCCATACTGGTTTTCATTTTTAATCTTGTTCTGTTCCAGGTGTTCCACCACTCTCCTCCTGATAATCTTCTCCATGACTTTGCATACAATACATGTCAGTGTGTGTGTGTGTGTGTGTGTGTGTGTGTGTGTGTGTGTGTGTGTGTGTGTGTGTGTGTGTGTGTGTGTGTGTGTGTGTGTGTATGTGTGTGTATGTGTGTGTGTATGTGTGTGTGTGTGTATGTGTGTGTATGTGTGTGTGTGTGTATGTGTGTGTGTGTATGTGTGTGTGTGTATGTGTATGTATGTGTGTGTGTATGTGTGTGTGTATGTGCGTGTGTGTATGTGCGTGTTTGTGAGTGTGTGTTTGTGCGTGCATGTGTGTGTATGTGCGTGTGTGTATGTGCGTGTGTGTGTATGTGCATGTGTGTGTGTGTGTGTATGTGCATGTGTGTGTGTATGTGCGTGTGTGTGTGTATGTGCATGCGTGTGTGTATGTGCATGTGTGTGT
Organism: Cherax quadricarinatus; assembly: GCF_038502225.1. Classification (NCBI taxonomy): domain Eukaryota; kingdom Metazoa; phylum Arthropoda; class Malacostraca; order Decapoda; family Parastacidae; genus Cherax; species Cherax quadricarinatus. The sequence continues at coordinate 12,691,036 of NC_091377.1, read as the reverse complement.
GCATGTGTGTGTATGTGCATGTATGTGTGTGTATGTGCATGTGTGTGCATGTGCGTGTGTGTATGTGCGTGTGTGTGTATGTGCGTGTGTGTGTATGTGCGTGTGTGCATGTGTGTGTGTGCATGTGTGTGTGCATGTGTGTGTGCATGTGTGTGTGTGCATGTGTGTGTGCATGTGTGTGTGCATGTGTGTGTGTGCATGTGCATGTGTTATAGCAGAGTAAATGAAAGAGTGGTTTTCATGGCTTGATGTGCTGCAGGAGTGTTAGCAATAATATTTCTGAGAGGATTCAGGGAAACTGGTTATCTGGACTTGAGTTCTGGAGGTAAGAGGAAAGTGCCTGCACTCTAAAGAAGGGGTGGGGATGTTGCAGATTAGAGGGTCATTTAAAGGTTATATGTTTGTGAACTTCTGGCAAGACAGCTAGAGAATGAATGATGGTGAATGCTCTTTCCTTTTCTGGGTCATCCTACTTCGGTGGGAGAAAACCAATTTACTAATAACTGAAAAATATTATCATGTATCATATATATATATCTGTATTTTATTAAATTCACCTGGGATCTCTTTTCAGTGCCGCCAACTACACGTTCAACAGCATACTCTAGATCAAGGCCCGTTACCACTTTCTTGCCATATCTGGCAGCATGTAGTGCTGCTTCATTGACAACATTTGCTATATCAGCACCTGTTGAAATATTAAAATGTGAAACACAATATGGTATATAAACAATAACATCATTTTCATCTAAATACTCTACAGTTTTGATACTATGTGCCTATGAGGTTTGCCTCTTCCTTAAAGAATGACCTATTAAAAAAAAATTCACTGCATATTTCAAACACCAAGCATTTAAAGATTTATGAAGGAATGTTTTGAAACCTTTGCTGAGCAAATATACATAATTATCTGACTATTCTCGGTGGGATACGGCCAGTTTGTTGAAAGAAGATTTGCCTATTACATAAATAATTACCAATTCTTGTACTGGGGAAACTTAGAAGTGTACACATAATGAAGATTATCTCAAAATATAAATGTAATATTCCTCATTAAAAGGATGCTCCTGTTGCCCCTTGATGATATTCATATTGCAATTTGTGCAATTAAATTATATAATATTTTGGAAAAGCTATATTGTATATGTGGTACTAATAAATAGTATTTTCTGCTAAAGGAAACACAACACCCCTAAAATATGCATATACTGCAAATACAATATCTAGAAAAAACTAAGAACTGTTGGCATAAAGGAAATAAATATTTACTGATTGGAGATGTACAATAAAGTGTGTACAAAGCTCAACAGCTGGTTAATATGTGACACATCAATTATTCTCTCAACGAACACTTACCACTGAATCCTAGAGTGAGAGATGCCATTCGTCGAGAATAATTAGTAGTGGGTTTTTCTAGAACTACGCTTTTGAGGTGATGTTCAAAGATTTCACGACGCTCTTCTAGATTTGGCAGATCCATTAGGATGTGGCGGTCAAACCTTCCTGGCCGCAGTAATGCCTACAACAAAATAAAAATATAAAACACTATCTTATTTTTATTATATTTACATGACCTGTATCACTAACTGCTCTGAAAACATGGAGGTGCAATGCACAATAATTTGATGATAGTAATTGCTACAACACAATAAAAATATAAACCGCTATTCATCTTACTTGTTAGTATACAGTGGACCCCCGGTTAACGATATTTTTTCACTCAATAAGTATGTTCAGGTGCCAGTACTGACCGAATTTATTCCCATAAGGAATATTGTGAAGTAGATTAGTCCATTTCAGACCCCCAAACATACACGTACAAACGCACTTACATAAATACACTTACATAATTGGTCGCATTTGGAGGTAATCGTTATGCGGGGATCCACTGTATTTGCATGACCTGTCTCACTAACTACTCTGAAAACACAGTAGTGTTATGCACAATAAACTGACAACAATAGACAAGGTACAGTCTAAAGATTGTGCATTTGGAGAGTCAACCAGGTATACTCCAGGTAGGTACAGTATAATCAAACTGAGGTGTTTGTGCATGTCTGGCAAGACAGCTGTTGAATATGTGATGCTAAATGTGTGCCAATCTTTGAGTTCCCTTAACTTGGTGGGAGATGGCCAATATAGTAGAGACAACCAAAAAAAAAAAAAAAAGGTAAGGAGCACTGGGTGTGTGTAGAAAAAAAAATTACCCTGAACTGTTTATTACAAACTAGAAATCTGTGATTCCCTTCTGTTCTTGAATCATCATTATTATTGATACCAACTTCCCACTTCCATGTATTGAGAAACCCACTAGGAGAGTTCAGAAACTTTTATAAAAGGATAAAAGAATGCATTACATATTTTATACAGCCATTCATAATACTTTCCACATAAAGTAATCTCACTATTCAAGTGTCCAGTGGAAGTTTAGTCATTTCAGAAAAAAGTACCAAAGTACTATACAATACTCTAAGTACATCATCACAAAAACAAAATAACTAATCATTCACATCAGCATTACTAAATGTGTATTACTGTACTTGGACCTGTTTTCTGTCACATATTATAGTTGGCTCACATACATGCTGTTAGTGGTGTGTATTCCTAAGAGGCAACTAAGTATTAGTTTCCCCTGGAGTTACCTGGAGTTTACCTGGAGAGAGTCTTTCCTTCAAAATTTAAATAGTTGAGTTAACACATTTAACTTTATACAGAATTGTCCATTTTTGTTAATTATGTCTCAGTGAATTTAAATCTGGCATAAGAGGAGTCTAGACTTTGAATCATGCCAGGCAAGAGCACTTGACACTTGAAAATCTGTCCCTCAAATATGCATTGATCAATTTCTGGTAACTGCATCTGCTTGCTGCCAGACATAAGATGAAAATTATTAATTTACATCTTATAGCTTTTTCCCAAATCCATATAAATGGGATTTTGATCCATCTAATATGCTGTGAAATACACCCGATGCTGGAATTTCCCTTTAATTTTTATTATTATCACTGCATATAATTCCTCTTGTTAATGATTTTAGCATACTCCAGGTTCTCACTTCCCTCCTACTATTCCCAACAGATTACTACCAACAGTACTGCAGAAATATGTAACAAGATTTAACCAGGTTAATATCAGATTTGCAAATTTAGATTCATTAAGATTCTTAGATCTTTTACACTCTCTGTTATGTTGTGGATCTAGAAAAGAATTTGCAGAGTTTGCTTTTCAGTTGCTGGAGTGTAAATACAGTATAACAGATTTTTTTACTTGTTTGCCATTTACATCACACCTTAAAAAGATGTTTACATGTCAAAAAACCATAACAGAAATTCTGAGTTTTATAAGACTAAATAAATTGGAAAAGGCTCACAGTGAAGTAACTGGCCTTTGTGAATTAATTTCAGGAGTGTACATTACTTTGTGTATAATTTTTGTCCTCAATAAAGATTCCCAAATGTTTCACAAATGTCTCATTCTTCAACCTATTGGTTTCCTAAATCATTTACATCATATATTTTTTTTGTTATGCTCAGATTGAATTACTTCAGCTTCATGAAAAAGCTTAACAGCATCATCTGCTTATCCCAGCATCTTTTCATAATATCACTACAAACTGTGCTTGTTTTCTTAATGTCTCATCACTTCCATACTTAGTTTCTCACTGTTTCTTATTCTTATCTATCCTCAAACTCACTCTTATATACTGTACTTTCTCATCAATCTCATGAGTCACAATTTTTGTACTCCTATTTCTTCAACAGCATTGCCATTCACAATACTAAACCTCTAGATCATCCTACCTGAACAGAAGACTGGAGGTGAAGTGACTTCCCTAACTCCCACCCACACCAGGTAAGGTTAATACTACCAGGAGTAGAAACTAAAACTCAGACCCGAAGAAATATGGAGTTTTACAGCAGCCTGCTAGATGGCAGTGCAGGCGGTGACACACTGTAACAGTCCCTTGGAGTTTGAGCTACCATATGCCCAATTTACTGACTTTTCCCTCACAATCTCACATTATCTCCATAACTACTCTAACTTCAGATCTGTCATGTCTATGCAGCACCAGCATTTTGAACTCCTCCATGAATATAAATTAGACACGTGCAACTCTTGGGTAGCTTTACTGTGGAAATGTTTTGCTATACAGTGGCTTCCTCAGTCCAATACAAAAAAGAACGGTGAAGATCAGAAGGAGTTTGAGGTAATCAGTCTGAGGGACTGATTATCTCAAACTCCTTCTGATCTTCACCATTCTTTTTAGTACTGGACTGGTGAAGCCACTGTGTAGCAAAACATTTCCGTAATAAAGATACTCAAGTGTTGTACATGTGTCTTAATTTATCAACTTGTTGGTTCTCTTAACCATTTATCTACATTCCTTCATGAAAGTCGGGAAACATACTCCTTCCTCAAGTCCCGCAGCTGCATTCCTTTGTATTTTGCCTTTATGATCCAGGTCATTCGTTGATCCAGACCAAGACATGGACTGATGAACCTCAGAACCATTAACAGACATATCCACTAATTACTATACTCTTGCATTGACACAAATCTATTATTAGTTTTCAATTGCAATATACCTTAAATTATTTTTGCCTGATTCCCTCTAAATCTAATTTTTTTTACACAAATTAACCCTTAAATGGTCCAAACGTATATATACGTTTTTTCAACATCTGAAAGTATGTAAAAAATGTAGATCTTTTTTGTTTTACATTTGAAAATGTGTAAAAAAACTTTTATCTACATTTTTTTTTTTATATTTGAAAATATGTAAAAAAAGTAGATCCACTTTTGTAGCACAACGAATTTGAACGTCGATTCGTTTGGACCGTTTAAGGGTTAAACTCATCACATCAGATTCGTATACTGAATCTCACTGACACTGTTTGCATACAATGTCCTCCTCTCTCCACTACCAGTATTTTATTTTTAAGTACTACTGTATTTCCATTAGCTTTCAACTACGTTCTTTAGCATCCATCAGAGATGTCTCAACTATCCTACATATCCAACCCATTCTCGTACCATGAGTGAAAATCGTGTAAATTGGAACATATCATGGAATGAGTGAGGTTTGAACCCATGGCAAGTGAGTCCCAAAACAAACAAGAAGAATGACTAAAATGATTTACTGTGTAAGGAACCTCCCGTATGAAGGTAGACTTAAAGCCTTAAATCTCCACTCTCTGGAGAGGCGTAAAAATGAGGGGAGATATCATTGAGGTGTATAAGTGGATGACGGGCATAAACAAGGGAGACATTAATAAAGTACTGAGGGTGTCGAACCAGGTAAGAACCAGGAATAATGGATTTAAGTTGGATAAATTTAGATTTAGAAAGGACATAGGTAAGTACTGGTTTTCTAACAGAGTTGTGGATGCGTGGAACAGTCTTCCCAGTGGGGTGATAGAGGCTAGGACCTTGGGTAGCTTTAAGAAGAGACTGGACAAATATATGAGTGGGAGGGGCTGGGTTTGATTGGTGTCATGGGGTACGGGAGTTATTTCTTGGGTAGCTTTAGGTAGATGTCGTTTTGATAAGGACCTGCCTCGTATGGGCCAGTAGGCCTTCTGCAGTGTTCCTACATTCTTATGTTCTTATGTTCTTAACTAACTACTGGACCAACTGGCTCTAATAAGATTTATCCTGCTAGGGCCCATGATAACCTCCCTATGGCTGCATGGTTAATACACTGGCCTGCTAATTTTAGCAATTAACATGGCCATATTAATTACTCACCTGTTCTGCAATTTGTTTGCAATTGTGTTATTAAGATTTCATAATTTGAACATTTTCCAGATACACTCAACATCCTTGTATCAAGTAGTGGTCCAGTATCCTTTTGAAACCAATAACCAGAAAATATTTTTCAAATTTTTACTGGGCATAATGTACTCTAGGACTGAATTAGGAAGCTGCCCAATTCTTAAACAAGAAAAACGACTTACTTTACCATGTACACAAAGGCTGTACTTAGCCTATACAACTGGACACTCACTTTGTCAAGTATATCAAGACGGTTTGTTGAAGAAAGAAGCACAACACCTTCTTTGGAGCCAATACCATCCATCTCTACCAAAAGCTGATTCAGTGTTTGTTCCGATTCACCTGATCCACCATCAAAACCACTAAGGTTACTAGCACGCTGCCGGCCAATAGCATCCAGCTCATCAATGTACACAATACATGGTGCACGTTTCTTGGCCTCTTTGAACAAGTCCCTGAAAAAATATATTGAAAAATATATATTTTCAAAAAGAACTGACATGATGCAAGACAAAATGTTTCTCACAATTATATCACATAAATGTTAAACCTAAAACCCAATCTAACTTTATTATTTTTTAAATACATTACCTAACAGAATACTCCATATGACTGAATGTACAACAATGCATGCAACCATATGACCTGTCTTTGTAATACTCACTTGTGCTTTATAGTAATCTGTTTACAATAATGTTTTATCACTGATTTCATCATTGCTTAGTTAATCTTAAGTTAATTTTAAGATAGCCCGTAATGCATAGTATAAGTGGCTTTGGCATGCTGCTCTTATCTGTATTATTTTGTACCTCTGTATGTGTGCTCAAATTGTTAATAAATAAATAAATAAATAAATGGTGTCAAAGTCAAATTCAGTTTTTGCAGAATAGAAAAGTTTCAGCTTTTTTAGCCTTTGTATATAGTGGGAAGCTTTAATCTCCCTAGAATATAATTAATGCTGTAAAGAATTTTTATAGTAGCAAGTTCATGCTTAAGATGATTCTTTACTCTCTTCAAAACAGACAAGCAAAACATGTTTTATTGCTACAAGGAATTAACACTAGATGCAGTTTTGTATATGTACCAATTTTATGGCATATAAGACACACCTTTTTCCCCACAAAAAGTCTTGGAAAATCAGCTTGCACCTTATATGCTCAAGGTCAGGGTCAAGGGTAGGATTTGGGTTATGCTTTAGCATAAAGTAAGAGAGTAATTAACTCTTGAATATTACTGATTTACCGTTATGATACTTCTGTTGTGCACTTTATATGCCAGAAAATACAGTATCTGTGAGCTGCCAGCTTAGTGAGCTCCAGTCTAACCACTGGTGTGTCTTTCACTGCTTTTGTCTAGTGAACTTCAAAACATCCCATTTCTTTATCATTCCACAATGTGTTGAGAATAAAATTTTCCATTTTTTTTAAACAAATTTGTTAGACAGTTTTTGGGTGATTTTACATGTTGTATGAGGCTTCAGTTCTGTGGTATGTTTGTTTACATGTTGTATGATGCTTCAGTTCTGTGGTATGTTTGTTTACATGTTGTATGAGGCTTCAGTTCTGTGGTATGTTCTTTCACATGTTGTATGAGGCTTCAGTTCTGTGGTATGTTCTTTTACATGTTGTATGAGGCTTCAGTTCTGTGGTATGTTTGTTTACATGTTGTATGAGGCTTCAGTTCTGTGGTATGTTCTTTCACATGTTGTATGAGGCTTCAGTTCTGTGGTATGTTCTTTTACATGTTGTATGAGGCTTCAGTTCTGTGGTATGTTTGTTTACATGTTGTATGAGGCTTCAGTTCTGTGGTATGTTCTTTCACATGTTGTATGAGGCTTCAGTTCTGTGGTATGTTCTTTCACATGTTGTATGAGGCTTCAGTTCTGTGGTATGTTCTTGTACATGTTGTATGAGGCTTCAGTTCTGTGGTATGTTTGTTTACATGTTGTATGATGCTTCAGTTCTGTGGTATGTTTGTTTACATGTTGTATGAGGCTTCAGTTCTGTGGTATGTTCTTTCACATGTTGTATGAGGCTTCAGTTCTGTGGTATGTTCTTTTACATGTTGTATGAGGCTTCAGTTCTGTGGTATGTTTGTTTACATGTTGTATGAGGCTTCAGTTCTGTGGTATGTTTGTTTACATGTTGTATGAGGCTACAGTTCTGTGGTATGTTCTTTTACATGTTGTATGAGGCTTTAGTTCTGTAGTATGTTTGTTTACATGTTGTATGAGGCTTTAGTTCTGTAGTATGTTTGTTTACATGTTGTATGAGGCTTTAGTTCTGTAGTATGTTTGTTTACATGTTGTATGAGGCTTCAGTTCTGTGGTAAGTGTTAGTGTTATGTACTGCTCTGGTTAGTTTACTGACTACGTCGCTGTGTAGTGTTCTGCAGATAATTCCCAAGGAGCCAGCCCAATAATCTTTCATCAAATAATTCACAGTTAAGAATTCAATTGTATATTTCTAGGCTGTTAACAGAGGTTTGACAAACTACAGTGCATTGGGTTAGATAGAAATTTTGGTCTGCTGTTCATTTGCTGACTGAATTGGAGGTGAAGTAAAGATAAGATAAAGGTATATCAAAGGAGGCATTTTATGTGCTGTATCTCGGATGCCTCCATGTCAACTTAGGCTTTAATGGTTATATCAATGTACAAAAGAACAACATAGAGGAATGGCTAGTGTGAAAATGTTTGAGAAATGAGAAATGGGAGGCAATAAGGTTAATCTGAGGAAGGGAAGGGTAGCTGTGCTTCTATAACCCTCTAACTGTCCAAACATAGATCTACGTTCACTCACAAAGCGCTCCGAACGTAGATCTACGTTTTTTTACATTCTTTCTTAGGGAGAAAATCAAGCGTGCAAATGTAGATCTACGTTTGGACAGTTTAAGGGTTAAATCAAGAGCTTTTTACCAGCATCAAGGTACTTGACCTTAAAGGATACAGGTACCAGAGGTCAAGCAGTGCTCCCTTTAAATCCTAGCTGTATTCCCAGTCTTGTACAACATGATTTTTAAGATGTACAGGAGGGTCCCACTTACAGCAGGTTAGGTCACGGGCTACTGCTGTAAAGTGAATCATAATCCTTTTTTTACTTTCCAGTTCATATAAAAGCTTTATAACATGTTTACACTACCATATATAAAGTGAGCACTATAGCTAGGCCTATAAATGCTTATACAGTACACACATTACTTTTTTCTTTTTAACACATCAGCCATTTCCTACTGAGGCAGGGTGAGCCAAAAAGAAAGAAAAAACTTTCATCATTCAACACTTTCACCATTATTCTTACATAATCACTGTCTTCACAGAGGCACTCAGATACAACAGTTTAGATGTCACTCCAAACTGCCAATATCTCAAACCTCTCCTTTGAAGTGCAGGCATTGTACTTCCTGCCTCCAGGACTCAAGTTTGGCTAGCCGGTTTCCCTGAATCCCTTCATAAAATATTACCCTGCTCACACTCAAGCAGCGCGTTAGGTCCCAAAAATCATTCAATTCATTCACTCCTATCTAACACACTTGCGCAGGCTTGCTGGAAGTCCAAGCCCCTAGCACACAAAACCTCCTTTACCCCCTCCCTCCAACCTTTTCTAGGATGACCCTTACCCTGCCTTCCTTCCCCTACAGATTTATATGCTCTCTAAGTCATTCTACTTTGCTCCATCCTCTCTAAATGACCAAACTACTTCAACAACCTCTCTTCAGCCCTCTGACTAATATCTTTAGTAACTCCACACCTCCTAATTTCGACACTTGGAAAGGGCTAGTAGCCCTTTTCCCACACAGCTTAGTAAAAAAAGAAGAAAACACATTACATATACTCACCTTAAAATATTTTCATCCTAAGCTTATAGTGAGTGGTGAATATAATTATTTTAAAATAAAGTTGGTAGAATTACCGACAATATGTAAAGTAAAAGGACACAAGTGCAACTAATGTGACATTTATTGTGGCAACGTTTCGCTCTCCAGGAGCTTTATCAAGCCTTGATAAAGCTCCTGGAGAGCGAAACGTTGCCACAATAAATGTCACATTAGTTGCACTTGTGTCCTTTTACTTTACATAATTATTTTAGGAAGTCTGAATAAATGAAGAATGGATATATGTAACTGGAAACTGCTGTATTAGCAAAACTTTGTAAAGCAAAGTGCTATAAAGTGGTGTCTGCCTGTACCTATAATAGTAAAACTCCAGTCACTCACAGGTGTCCTATCCAATCTACCATCAACACACCTATGCATATACCACTAATTAGTACAGACAGGCCCCACTTTACAGCACTTCGCTTTACAGCATTTCGCTGATACAGTGGTTTTCAATTACTATACCCAATTTTCATTTCTTCAGACTTTTTACAATAAATACAGTGGACCCCCGGTTAACGATATTTTTTCACTCCAGAAGTATGTTCAGGTGCCAGTACTGACCGAATTTGTTCCCATAAGGAATATTGTGAAGTAGATTAGTCCATTTCAGACCCCCAAACATACACGTACAAACGCACTTAAATAAATACACTTACATAATTGGTCGCATTCGGAGGTGATCGTTATGCGGGGGTCCACTGTATATTCATTACTCACTATAAGCAAAAGACAAAAATATTTTAAGTAATGTGTGTACTATATATATGCATTTTTTAGACCTAGCTATATTACTCACTTAATATATAATAGTGTAAACATGTTATCAGACTTCCATATGCATTTGAAAGTGAAAAAGGGTCATTCCATGTCAAGAGGACCAATTTTGAAAATCATCCCCACCTGACCATTTCCAATTTCGATAAAATTTTACATGATGGTTGGCATGTATATCAAACTTTGGGAAAATTTTGGTTCATGATATGCAATAGTAGTAATGGTACGGCCTCAAAGTGGAGGCAGGTGAAAATTTCAGCGACCTGTGGCACACAATCAACAATGTTCAGGTTATTGCTGTGTCAGATCTTGAAGAGTAAAAGTTGCGTAAGTGGACATGCCTATATAACTTTTGGAGTGGATTTAAAAAATCACAGTCCTAAAACTTACATGTTTTTACTCTTTTTTACAGTATGAAGCCAAAGTAGGCAAAAAAGAAGTCTGTTGCATAAAATTGAATCTTGAATTCAGCTGCATATATCTCTAAAGGAAAACATTATTATAGTATGACATTATTGTAGCCAGCTACCCAAGTGGATATTGTCACAATCCTAAAATATCAGACTCCAAACATTTTTAGTTCCTGTGCTAATAGTATCTAAAAATGCCTTCACAGACCTCACAATTTGGGTGCAATTCACACTATTTTAACCCTTTCAGGGTTTCGGACGTACTAGTATGGCTTACGCACCAGGGTTTTTGATGTACTAGTACACCTAAATTCTAGTGCCCTCAAATCTAGTGAGAGAAAGCTGGTAGGCCTACATATGAAAGAATGGGTCTAGTGGTCAGTGTGCACAGTATAAAAAAAAATCCTGCAGCACATAGTGCGTAATGAGAAAAAAAAACTTTGATCGTGTTTTTGGATTAAAACAGCGGCTTTGCACTGTATTTTTGTATGGTATTTATTGTCGTATTCTAGTTTCCCTGGTCTCATTTTATAGAATGGAAGAAATATTACAGAAATTAAGATGGTTTTGACTAGTTTTACAATGAAAAGTACCTTGAACTTGAGCTCAAAGTAGCAGAAATGTTCGATTTTTACCAAAGTTCAAAAGTAAACAAATCATGTTAAAGGTCCAATACACATCAACTGGCGAGTCTAATATTCTTTCACAAGTGCGCCAATATTATGTATACCATTTCTACACTAATGCAGTAGTCTGCATAACAGTAAATCTTCTACTTTTTGTGAGAATAAAAAATTCAGAGTGGAAAGCAAAAGAATGTAAGAGGGGCATGGGGACGTGACTAATGAATAAAGGAAATGTTATTTTAGTGCCAGGAATGTCTTTCTTGTTTATTCTGGACCCTATTTGAAAATTGGCATCTTTTGAAATTTGTGTGAAATTGGAAAAATTGCTAAATTCTGACCATTGTATTGGATAGTTGAAATCGGTAAATGGGTGGTTTCTTGTACTCATTCGATAGAAAAAATGGAGTTCTAGCAAAATAGTTATGATTTTTGTTGACTAGTACACCGGAATTGGCCGAAAATAGGGCTCAAAGTGGGCAAAATCGCCGATGCGTAAACATCATTGAGACTGCTAACTTCGCAAGAGCATAATTCCGTAAGTTTCCAATCAAATTTCATACTTTTGGTGTCATTATGATCGGGAAAAGATTCTCTATCTTTTCATAAGAAAAAATATTTTTTTTTTGAAATTTGGGCGACCCTGAGAACAAGTCTGGGAGTGGGTCTGGGGACCCTGAAAGGGTTAAGCAAATTCCATTGTTCCAATCAACCAAATTCTTAGCTATTTGTATATTATGTGTCCCATTCTATCAAATAAGCACAAGAAATCGCCCATTTAGCTATTAGAACTGCCCTATAAAGTGCACAGAAGTTGGTAATTTGGCCAATTTTACACAAAAAATAGAAAATCCAGTTTTAAAAAGAGTTCTGAATAAACAATGTAGACATTACTGGCACTAAAACATTTTCTGTTCATTAATCATGTCACCAGGCCTCTCCTATATTAAACTTGCCATGCATTTCGAATCAAAATCACAAAAAATCAAAGATTTACTCTATTTGTTGGATAATATAACCAGGAATGATTTGTCATGGTTAACAGCACCCCAATATTTGAATCAAACCTATTAAAAAACTATCAAAACACTATGAGTATGGTGAGGCCTTACCTGTCATCAAGAAAATTGGCAAATATCCATTTCTGCTAATTTGAGCCTAGTTTCAAGATGCTTCCAGTCCTGAGACCAACCAAAAATCATCTCTATTTCAATAGTATATCTTTTATTTTATCAAATGATAAAAAAAAACAGCCAATAAAACCATAAAAACCATCCTAAAAAACACCTCAAAATTATTATATCAAACCAAACTTAAGGTCAGAGTTTTGCTTTTCCCATCATGCACTGTATCAGGCAGGATTTTTCTTTTAAACTGTGCATACTCACTGTACAGACTCCTTCTCTCATGTCTAGGCCAAAATTTACTGCTCACAGCTTATATGAGGGAGTTATGCTCAAAATATAGATCTACGTGAGGGACCCTGGCATTAGTAACATAGATCTACTTGATGGCCAGTCAAAGGTTTAATTAAAAGAAAATGCATAATATAAGTTTTCTTCAGATTTTTAACCCAAAGGTTATCCAGCCAGGACAGCCCAAGAAAGTCAGTGCATTATCGAGGATTGTCTGTCTTATTTCCATTGGGGTCCTTGAATCTTGTCCCCCTAGGATGCCACCCACACCAGTCAACTAACACCCAGGTACCTACTTACTGTTAGGTGAACACGGACAGGTGTAAGGAAACATGTCCAATGTTTCCACCCATGCCAGGTACTGAACCACGGACACCCAGTGTGCGAGGCAAGACAGCTGCCAACTGCACTCAATACAGCATGCAATTATGCTCTATTTAGCTAATTTATGCACATTAAATAAAAGTAAATAAGAAGAGAAGAGGGGGCAATGTGGCAGATGTTGCAGGTGTATGGTGTAGGAGGTAGGTTACTGAAAGCAGTGAAGAGTTTTTACGAGGATAGTGAGGCTCAAGTTAGAGTATGTAGGAAAGAGGGAGATTATTTCCCAGTAAAAGTAGGCCTTAGACAAGGATGTGTGATGTCACCGTGGTTGTTTAATATATTTACAGATGGGGTTGTAAGAGAAGTAAATGTGAGGGTCTTGGCAAGAGGCGTAGAGTTAAAAGATAAAGAATCACACATAAAGTGGGAGTTGTCACAGTTGCTCTTTGCTGATGACACTGTGCTCTTGGGAGATTCTGAAGAGAAGTTGCAGAGGTTGGTGGATGAATTTGGTAGGGTATGCAAAAAGATTAGGTGATGAAAGATTGGATATCAGATTGGAGGGAGAGAGTATGGAGGAGGTGAATGTATTCAGATATTTGGGAGTGGATGTGTCAGCGGATGGGTCTATGAAAGATGAGGTGAATCATAGAATTGATGAGGGGAAAAGGGTGAGCAGTGCACTTAGGAGTCTGTGGAGACAAAGAACTTTGTCCTTGGAGGCAAAGAGGGAAATGTATGAGAGTATAGTTTTACCAACGCTCTTATATGGGTGTGAAGCATGGGTGATGAATGTTGCAGCGAGGAGAAGGCTGGAGGCAGTGGAGATGTCATGTCTGAGGGCAATGTGTGGTGTGAATATAATGCAGAGAATTCTTAGTTTGGAAGTTAGGAGGAGGTGCGGGATTACCAAAACTGTTGTCCAGAGGGCTGAGGAAGGGTTGTTGAGGTGGTTCGGACATGTAGAGAGAATGGAGCGAAAGAGAATGACTTCAAGAGTGTATTAGTCTGTAGTGGAAGGAAGGCAGGGTAGGGGTCAGCCTAGGAAAGGTTGGAGGGAGGGGGTAAAGGTGGTTTTGTGTGCGAGGGGCTTGGACTTCCAGCGGGCGTGCGTGAGCGTGTTTGATAGGAGTGAATGGAGACAAATGGTTTTTAATACTTGACGTGCTGTTGGAGCGTGAGCAAAGTAACATTTATGAAGGGATTCAGGGAAACCAGCAGGCTGGACTTGAGTCCTGGAGATGGGAAGTACAGTGCCAGCACTCTGAAGGAGGGGTGTTAATGTTGCAGTTTAAAAACTGTAGTGTAAAGCACCCTTCTGGCAAGACAGTGATGGAGTGAATGATGGTGAAAGTTTTTCTTTTTCGGGCCACCCTGCCTTGGTGGGAATCGGCCAGTTACTTGCTGTTTGGAGTCTTTTCTGAACTATTATTACCTGACTCTTGCTGCACCGAGACCACCAATCATCTCAGTGAACTCGGAACCATTCATGGCCAAGAAAGGAACCTGACCCTCTGTAGCGACAGCCTTGGCCAACAGTGTTTTACCACAGCCAGGAGGACCCAGCAACAATGCACCTTTAGGAACCTGTTATAAAAAACCAAAGTAACATTAGAGGTGGAATAAGAAAGTAATTACTAGAAAGTAGAATTAATACTCTAAGTAGTAGGTTGGTAGACAGCAACTGCCCAGGGAGGTACCGTCCTGTGGTAGTAGGTTGGTAGACAGCAACCACCCAGGGAGGTACTGCCATCCTGTGGTAGTAGGTTGGTAGACAGCAACCACCCAGGGAGTTTTTTTTTTTTTTTTTTTTTTTTTAAACAGGGTTTGACAAGGTTAGGTTAAGGATTTCTAGCTTTATTGACAAGCTATTTACAGGTTAAGAATTCCTAACTTTATTGACAAGCTAAGAGCTGTTACCTACATCAGCTCTTTGAAAGCATTTTTATTGTTATGAAACATACAAGTAGGGAACAGGATGAAGTTGGAGCCATCTGTGGGCCAGCATTTTCATCTCATCAGCTGACTTTATCTCATTGACATCATAATGCTGTACGAATGTGTTCCATACTCGAGTCATCCTGGGGATAAATGATCTCAGATGAAGTGATGTTCTGGAGAAGGGTACAGCCAGAATGAAGTTGCTGCTTTCTGCCCGTCTTGTGGTATAGAAGCTTGCTTCACAGTGTCCTCGAAGTGGATCCAAGTGTGGTACTTTGACAATACTGGCCTTGTACATAACAGTAAGGCCACCCACATCCCTCCTGTGTTAAAGGCTCTGCTGAAATGACAGATCTATCCAGGATTGGTCCAGGCAAGAGATGAGACGTCTTGCTCTGTTCTCTACTCTGTCAAGAAGTTGCAGATGAGAAGGGAGGCAGGCGAACCAAGAAAGTGGAGCATACTTAAGGTGTGAGCATACTTGTGCCTCGTACAAAATCTTGTAACCCCTGCTGTCAAGCAGATGCGAGATACGGCGAAGTGCTGTAAGCTTCCTGGCTGCCTTGTTTGCAAGATTTACAACGGTTTACAAAGTAGGAAATCGATTCTCTGTTCTCTAAGACGAGTGTACTTCAGTGGTTAGTGAGGTTTAAGGTACCACTGATTCCCCTGCTAATCAAGGTAAGAATATTTTAATAGTAGGCGATTCTCAGGTAAGATATATGGACCGTGCATTTTGTAACAGAGACAGAAAGGTCAGATAGAGAGTGTGCTTTCCTTGAGCTGGTGTTGGTGACATAGTCAGCAGGTTGGATAATATTATGGCAGGTAATGGGAACAAGCCTATTATCTGTCTTAGTGCTGGGGGTAATGACAGTGGGTAGGGCAGGAGAGAGGAGCTGCTGGATAAGTACAGGTTAGCCATAGAAGTAATTAAGTCTAAGGGAGGGATCCCAGTCATATGTAGCATCTTGCCTAGAAAGGGAGTGGGCAATGAATGGATGTCTAGGGCAATTGGTATAAATTGCTGGCTAGACAGGTACTGCAAGGAACTTGCAATCCCATTCATTGATAACTGAGACCTATTCTTTGGCAAACGTGATATGTATGCAAGGGATGGGGCTCATCTCTCTGGGGATGGAGTGGTTGCATTAGCCAATTCAACTGAGAGGGTAATTGATGACTTGTCTAGGAATTTAAACTGATAGATTATAGAGGTATGGGTGTTTGTGGGAAACAATCAGGCGGAAGCATTAAGGTTAAAAGCAGCAGTTATTACCAGGATACCTCAGGGATATGTTTAAAAGACAATATTCAAAATAAAGTTGCTAGTAATGGCAAATCAATTGATCAACAAACAAAGAGAGATAGTAGAGGGCAACAAGTGACTAGCTCCCTTAAGGTTTACTAGACAAATAGTAGGAGTCTAAGAAATAGGATAGATGAACTAAGATTACTTACAAGTGTAGGTAATATAGATATTATTGGTATAACAGAGACCTGGTTCAACCTGAAAGATAGAGAAATGCCTTCTGAATGCAACATACAAGGTTATAAACTATTCCACACTGATAGGGTCAACAGGAAGGGTGGTGGTGTGGCGATGTATGTCAGAGAAAATTTAAATTGCTCTCTTAGACATGGTATAAGATTAGAAACATCGAACACAGAATCTGCTTGGCTACAGTTTCTCGAGGGACGTGACAAATTAATTTTGGGTGTGATTTATAGGCCCCCAAACCTTGATAGGGAGGGCAGTAAGCTGTTATGGGACGAAATTCATAAGGCATCTAGATATGAAAATGTTGTGATAATGGGAGATTTTAACTTTAGACAAATTGATTGGAACAATATGACAGGAAATCTTGAGTCTAATGACTTTCTTGATACGGTTCAAGATTGCTTTTTAGAACAGATTATGACAGAACCAACTAGAGGAAACAATCTGCTTAATTTGGTTCTTGCCAACAAAGATTCACTAATTAATAATCTTGGGGTTAATGATGAGCTTGGGGAAAGTGATCACAAATCACTTAGTTCCAATATATCATGGAATTACCCAGATAACTGCAATCAAATCTCTGTCCCAGATTTTCGCTTGGCCGACTTCATGGGACTGAAAAATTACCTGGGTGGGCTAAATTGGGATGTCCTGACTATGGGTCAGGTAGGTGATCTTGGTTGCCAATATGATGTTTTTCAGAGCATAGTTCTAGCTGCCCAGACAACTTTTGTTAAGAGTGGGGAAATTAGATCAAACAAAAATGATCCCAAATGGATGAACAATAGATTAAAACATCTCATTGGTCAAAAGAGAGGCATATATAGGCGTATCAAAAGAGGGAATGGGCAGTTAAGAAATCAATATATTCAATTAAAGAGAGAAATAAAGAAAGGAATAAGAAAAGCAAAAAGGGATTATGAGGCTAAGGTCGCAAGGGATTCAAAGACTAACCCAAAAGGGTTCTTTCAGGTATACAGAAGTAAGATTAGGGACAAGATTGGCTCACTTAAGAGTAACTCTGGTCAGATCACTGACAGTGATAAGGATATGTGTGAAATTCTCAATACCTACTTCCTCTCAGTTTTCACCCAGGAAAATACTAGCAATATTCCTGAAATAATAGATTATGTAGAACAGGATGATAATAAACTATATATGACTGTGGTAACTAGTGACATGGTCCTCAGACAAATAGAGAAATTAAAGCCTAACAAATCCCCAGACCCTGATGAACTGTTTGTAAGGGTGTTAAAGGAATGTAAAGAGGAACTTAGCATACCTTTGGCTAATCTTTTTAACATATCACTACAAACTGGCATAGTGCCTGATAAGTGGAAAATGGCAAATGTAATACCTATTTACAAGGCAGGTGACAGGTCCTTGGCTTCGAACTGTAGACCAATAAGCCTTACCTCCATAGTGGGAAAATTTATGGAATCAATAATTGCCGAAGCAATTCGTAGCCATCTTGACAGGCACAGATTAATTAATGAATCTCAACACGGTTTTACAAAGGAGCATTCCTGTCTTACGAATTTACTAACTTTTTTCACTAACAGTGCATTAGTGTTCGCAATAAAGCTAACAGAATTCTTGGCTTCATATCTAGAAGTACATATAAATAATAGAAGTCCTCAGGTTGTTCTTCAACTCTATATATCCTTGGTTAGGCCTCATTTAGACTATGCTGCACAGTTTTGGTCACCGTATTGCAGAATGAATATAAATGCTCTGGAAAACGTACAGAGGAGGATGACAAAGATGATCCCATGTATCAGAAATTTTCCCTATGAGGATAGACTGAGGGCCCTGAATCTGCACACTCTCGAAAGGAGTAGAATTAGGGGGGATATGATCGAGGTGTATAAATGGAAAACAGGAATAAATAAAGGGGATATAAATAGTGTGCTGAAAATTTCCAGCCAAGACAGGACTCGCAGCAATGGCTTCAAGTTGGAAAAATTCAGATTCAGGAAGGATATAGGAAAGCACTGGTTTGGTAATAGAGTTGTGGATGAGTGGAACAAACTTCCGAGTACAGTTATTCAGGTTAAAACGTTGTGTAGTTTTAAAAATAGGTTAGATAAATACATGAGTGGGCGTGGGTGGGTGTGAGTTGGACCTGACTAGCTTGTGCTGCTGGGTCTGGTGCAGTGCTCCATCCTTGAGTGGAGGTGACCAGACTGGGTGGGTCATTGGGCTAATCCGGGAGGAAGTCATTGGTCTAATCCGGGAGGGGGGGGGACATGGACCTGCTCTGCATGGGTCAGTAGGCTTGTTGCAGTGTTCCTTCTTTCTTATGTTCTTTTTATTATTATTATTATCACACTGGCCGATTCCCACCAAGGCAGGGTGGCCCGAAAAAGAAAAACTTTCACCATCATTCACTCCATCACTGTCTTGCCAGAAGGGTGCTTTACACTACAGTTTTTAAACTGCAACATTAACACCCCTCCTTCAGAGTGCTGGCACTGTACTTCCCATCTCCAGGACTCAAGTCCGGCCTGCCGGTTTCCCTGAACCCCTTCATAAATGTTACTTTGCTCACACTCCAACAGCACGTCAAGTATTAAAAACCATTTGTCTCCATTCACTCCTATCAAACACGCTCACGCATACCTGCTGGAAGTCCAAGCCCCTCGCATACAAAACCTCCTTTACCCCCTCCCTCCAACCTTTCCTAGGCCGACCCCTACCCCGCCTTCCTTCCACTAGACTGATACACTCTTGAAGTCATTCTGTTTCGCTCCATTCTCTCTACATGTCTGAACCACCTCAACAACCCTTCCTCAGCCCTCTGGACAAAAGTTTTGGTAATCCCGCACCTCCTCCTAACTTCGAAACTACGAATTCTCTGCATTATATTCACACCACACATTGCCCTCAGACATGACATCTCCACTGCCTCCAGCCTTCTCCTCGCTGCAACATTCATCACCCATGGGAGGAGAAGGCTGGTAGGTAACTCTTACACAATTCTACTCACTCATTACACACTGTAGTGCATTTGTAATTGGTATTATTCATTGCTATTATTTCATAGGAGCAAGGGGCTAGTACCCTCCTTTTTCCTGCCGCACCCAGGTCCATCTCTGCTCACTTCTAAAGTTTAATTATCCTTTCCCAATGACAGCAATGACACTCTTAACAAGAAATTAGTTCTTAACTATGCCATCAACTACGAGATTCACTAAGTAACATGTCCCAACATACCTCTAACATCAGTCATAGTGTGAATGATGGTAAAGTGTTTCTTTTTTGGGTCACCCTGTCTTGGTGGGAGACAGCCAGTGTGTTAAAGAAAAAAAGTATTCCATGACAAACAACTCCAAAAAAACAAACCTGTATGTCTTTTTTTTCAAAACACTTAGCAACAACAGCACATGGAGAAACACCAGAAGACCAGATGTCAGTTTCAATTTATCAGCCACTGACCTTCCAACAATGAGACAGAGACCCTCAGCCTGGTTTATGTTCTCCATGGGCATTCAAAAACAGGGTAAGATACTGATTTCATCACATAAAAATTCAATTTTTAACATGTCAGTCATCTCCCACCGAGGCAGAGTCTGGGTGACCCAAAAAAGAAAGAAAGACTTTCATCATCATTCAGACATAATCACTGTTATTATGCAGTACAAAAATACAGCTTCTCCTCATACCCCTCCTCCAAATTTCAGGGACCCCCACCCGCCCTTTCCCTTCCACTACAGACTGATAAATCTTAAGTCATTCTGTTTCTCCATTTTCTCTCTTCGACCACCTCCCCCCTTCCTCAGCCCCCCTGGACAACAGTTTTTTAATCCCCCTTTTTTCCCAACCCAAAAAAGTTTTCTGTTATATTCACACCACTTTCCCCCCAGACATGACACTCCCTGCCCCCCCTTCTCCTGCTTTCAAAACCCCCCTTCACCCCTATGGCGTTGTAAACCCCTTCTCCTTCCCCCCTTTTCCTCCAGGACCAAAAATTCTTTGTCCCTGGGCTCCCGTCCACTCATCTTTTTTCCCCATCAATTCTTTATTCCCCCATCTTTTAGACCCATCCGCTGACCTCCCCTCCCAAATATCTGAACGTTCATTCCATCTCTTCCCTAATCTGATAATCTTTCATCACCCCAATCTTTTTTTATCCTCCAAAAACTCTTTTTTATTCCCTTTTAATTTTCTTCTTTTAACCCCACCCAAAATTTATCCCCTTCCCCAACTTCTCTTAGAATCTCCCCCGAGCACATGTCATCAGCAAGAAACAGTGTGTCCCCACTTTTTGTGTGATTCTTTATCTTTTTAAATCCACCTCCCAAGACCCCCCTTTACTTCTCTTACCCCATCATAAAATTTAAAAACCAGGTGACATCACATCCTTTTCTAAGGGCCCACTTTACGGAAAAAAAATTTCCCCCTTTCCCCATCTCTTGAGCCTACTATCCCCTAAAAACCCTTTACTCTTTGTCCTACCTCCTACAAACCCCTTGCAACCACTTCCCCCCATCCACCCTGTCTCGCCTTTTTCCCCCATAAATAAAGCCCTCTTTGTTTCCAAATACTTTACCCCATGTTTCACTGTAAAATGGTCCCCCCCCTCCTTTCCAAACCTCCTTGTTTCTGTACCCTACTTCCTTTTAATTTTTTCCCAATTATAACTCCCCTCCTTTGGGTATTAACATTATCCCCAAATTTTCATCATCCTTTTCCCTTTTATAAAGGAACTGCATTTCTTCCAAACCCTTAAATTTCCCCTTTCCTTTTTTTAAAAAATTTTGGGCCCCTTGGCATCACTAGCGATTAATCCCGCTTACTTTAATCAAAAAATTTTGGGGGATCGATAAAACCTCCCCCGTTTTTCAGGCGCCCAGTAATGCCCTCAAGCCTAAATTCCGCCCGTGCCATTTTTTGCCAGGCTCCGGTAACATGCATAAATTTTTCTTTTTGTTTTTGGTCTTTTCGGGAAAATAGTGAATGGCCCCAAAGCTTCTTTAACCTTACCAATGGGTGAAATTTTGAAATGAAAAAAGATCATTGATAAATGGTGATCTTGGCCTAGTAAAGTTGTCAAAAACCCCAATCAACCATGTCTTTGGGGGCCCCAAAAAGACAATCAAAGGAAGTTTTTTCTTGGGTTTTGTTTTTTGAAACAAAAAATAAGTGATGGAAGATGTTGAAAACTCTTTTTGGGGTTGGATAAATAAAAAACAGCTAGCAGGAGATGCGTCTCAAAGCGATCTATGTGAAAGGCTGGAAGTTGCAGAAAATTTAAAAAAAATAAATCCTAGTGATGATTTTAATTTAAGGCCGAAAATTGGGTTTTAAGTTTAAAAAAGCGTGGGGTCATGTGTGAAAGGCATGGTGAGGCTGCCAGTTCGGCCCCCAAGGGCTGTATGTGCGGGAAATTCAAGGGAAATAGACAGTAAAGGGATGAAACCTGAACAAGTGTTTAATTGTGATGAAACAGGCCTGTTCTGGAAAAAATCCAAGCAGGACCTACTTTATGGGGGAAAAAGGCACTCCCAGGACATAAGCCTATGAAAGACACACTCTGTTGATGTTTGCATGGTGATTCAAAATTAAGCCTTTATTATGTTACTCTGAAACTCCCAGGCGTTCAGGAAAAGAATGTCCCCGGATAATTTTTTTGTGCTGTGGAGGGAAACATGGGCTGGGTTCCTCCCATCCCATCAATCATCACCAGATCTTCAATAAAAGTAAGTGTCATGTAACTGTGCATGCCTTTTTCAGTTTGTGTGTATTAAAATTAACATTTCATGTGGTAAAAAATTTTTTTTTTCATACTTTTGGGTGTCTTGCACGGATTAATTTTATTTCCATTATTTCTTATGGGGAAAATTCATTCACATAACGATTATTTCGCATAACAATTACCCCTCTTGCACGGATTAAAATCGTTAACCGGGGGTCCACTGTAATTGCACCAACCACTCCAAAACTATATCCCCACCTGCTTTTAACATTTCTATCTTTATCCCATCAATCCCGGCTGCCTTACCCCCTTTCATTTTACCTACTGCCTCACGAACTTCCCCCACACTCACAACTGGCTCTTCCTCACTCCTACAAGATGTTATTCCTCCTTGCCCTATACACGAAATCACAGCTTCCCTATCTTCATCAACATTTAACAATTCCTCAAAATATTCCCTCCATCTTCCCAATACCTCTAACTCTCCATTTAATAACTCTCCTCTCCTATTTTTAACTGACAAATCCATTTGTTCTCTAGGCTTTCTTAACTTGTTAATCTCACTCCAAAACTTTTTCTTATTTTCAACAAAATTTGTTGATAACATCTCACCCACTCTCTCATTTGCTCTCTTTTTACATTGCTTCACCACTCTCTTAACCTCTCTCTTTTTCTCCATATACTCTTCCCTCCTTGCATCACTTCTACTTTGTAAAAACTTCTCATATGCTAACTTTTTCTCCCTTACTACTCTCTTTACATCATCATTCCACCAATCGCTCCTCTTCCCTCCTGCACCCACTTTCCTGTAACCACAAACTTCTGCTGAACACTCTAACACTACATTTTTAAACCTACCCCATACCTCTTCGACCCCATTGCCTATGCTCTCATTAGCCCATCTATCCTCCAATAGCTGTTTATATCTTACCCTAACTGCCTCCTCTTTTAGTTTATAAACCTTCACCTCTCTCTTCCCTGACACTTCTATTCTCCTTGTATCCCATCTACCTTTTTCTCTCAGTGTAGCTACAACTAGAAAGTGATCTGATATATCTGTGGCCCCTCTATAAACATGTACATCCTGAAGTCTACTCAACAGTCTTTTATCTACCAATACATAATCCAACAAACTACTGTCATTTCGCCCTACATCATATCTTGTATACTTATTTATCCTCTTTTTCTTAAAATATGTATTACCTATAACTAAACCCCTTTCTATACAAAGTTCAATCAAAGGGCTCCCATTATCATTTACACCTGGCACCCCAAACTTACCTACCACACCCACACCTGAATGCTAAAGTAGGAGAAACTCTCCTACTTTAGCATTCAGGTCCCCTACCACAATTACTCTCTCACTTGGTTCAAAGGCTCCTATACATTCACTTAACATCTCCCAAAATCTCTCTCTCTCCTCTGCATTCCTCTCTTCTCCAGGTGCATACACGCTTATTATGACCCACTTCTCGCATCCAACCTTTACTTTAATCCACATAATTCTTGAATTTACACATTCATATTCTCTTTTCTCCTTCCATAACTGATCATTTAACATTACTGCTACCCCTTCCTTTGCTCTAACTCTCTCAGATACTCCAGATTTAATCCCATTTATTTCCCCCCACTGAAACTCTCCTACCCCCTTCAGCTTTGTTTCGCTTAGGGCCAGGACATCCAACTTCTTTTCATTCATAACATCAGCAATCATCTGTTTCTTGTCATCCGCACTACATCCACGCACAGGTGAAATGGCATACAATATTAGTTATGTGACTTTTTAGCAATCCCTCGGTGTGTGTGCGAGTGTGTGTGTGTGTGCAGGTCTGTGGTTGGTGAGTAGGTAACAAAACTTTTTCGTCTGTGATGCTCTTGAGAGAATTTTTCTGGCTCTGGTGAGGAAGATTGTGGTTCCCTTGTCCAGGTTCAGTACTGTGGTACTTGAGTCACAATGATATCTGAGTCTTGGAGGAAGTTGAGTATCTTCTGTAGTTTTTACTGTCATGCATCACAGTTTCTTCACCTTTGTCTGTGACTGTAATCCTTATGCTGGTATCTTTGGACAAGTTGCTTAAGTGTTTGTGTAGAGCTGCAGTTGAGGTGTCCTGAAGATGACAGTTAGGATTCCCTGTATGTACCCTTTTAGGAAATTTACAGTCAGAGTGTCTTATGTAAATATAATTATAGTTAACTGCATAAGAAATCCTGTTTGATAATCTATGTCTAATAAGTAATCTTTAAGCATTAGGAATCAGTCCTCAGCATCTCAAGCATTTGGAAAATTTAACTCATCTGGGTAACTCCTTTTCTCTTTTCACTCTTACTTCTGGTTGATAAATAACCAAAATTTGGATAATTCACATTTCTCAACTCCACTTAACCAAAGAATTATGATAATACTATGGAAGTACCAAAGGGTCATATACAAATTAATTTGACCCAAAATTTTGGGAAAAATAATAAAATTCTATATTCAGTCATTCTTTCCAAAAATTTATGATAGCAACAATCAGAAAAATCTACATTTTTACTAATTTTTACTCTAAAAATATAAACATACCACATGTGTACCAGTCAGTCATATACACTTGAATTGAATAAAAAGAAATTCATTTTAGTCAAAAAAAAAAAAAAAAAAAATTAATCAGGTTTGTCTGGCATAAGTTTGCTGTACAAGAAAAAAAATCTTGTTCTACAAAGGTGGTCCTACTTAATTTTTATGGTCATTATTCACAATGAAGTTCCAAGAGCACTGGTTGTATGAAGGTACACTAGTATAAAATAAATTTATATTACCTTACCTTTGCTCCTAGAGTCCTATACTTATCTGGGTTCTTCAAAAAATCTACAAATTCCATAACCTCTTGTTTGGCTTCCTTAGCACCAGCAACATCAGAAAATTTGACACCTCGTCCAGACCCAGGCAGGAGTGGGTCAATGATGGTGAACTTGGCTCGAGTCATCTGAGTCTGGAAATAATACATACACAAATATACAGAGAACTGCACTCAAATGCACTGCAACAAAATCACAGTTTGAAGCAGCATTATTATGAGGTTTACTGAAAAGCCATTAATTATATTACAGTGGAACCCCGGTTTTCGTCCGGTCTGGTTATCGTACAATTCAGTTTTTGACCACTTTTTTTGGCAAAATTTTCTCCGTTTTCGCACATCCACTTGGAAATCATCCGTACCAGATGCGTCCTTTCTCGTTCACTAAGAATGTCCCTCTAGTCTTAACGCTATAGTAATAATACACCTACCATCCGACTTACGACCTGCTCGACATACGACCATTCGACTTACGATCGTGTTTTCTATGCCAAATTTCTGGGAAATAAACAACTGTTTGTGTTGTACACAGTGCTTATCCTAAACTTTACAGTATAAAATACAGTACTAACAGCATAAAAAACAAAGAAAAATTTAAATACCAAAATAAAACAACAAAATAAAATCATTACAAAAATGTGATGTTGATATTCAGTAGTAAGGTTCGACTTACGTCCATTTCGACTTACGACTGCTTTGTCGGAACCAAACTCAGTCGTAAGTCGGATGGTACCTGTACTAATACGTAATAATACCCACTCTTTGGCACATTAATGTCTTATTTTACGTTAATATAGACATTTTCACTAATCCATCTATGATATTTTCTTCAAATTATATAAGAAATGCGTTACATAGCACATAAACATGCTATGTTTATATGCTATGGAGGGGTGGTTGCCGGGCAGAGGGAAAACATTATGTAATATTAATAATACTCACTCTTGGGCACATTAAAGGTCTTATTTTACATTAATATAGACATTTTCATTAATCCATCTATGATATTTTCTTCAAAATTATAAGAAACACATTACATAGCACATAAACACGCAATGTTTATATGCTATGGAGGGGTGGTAGTCAGGTGGAGGGAAACATTACGTTTTCTCTAGTCCAGCACCAGAGAAAATGTGTATGAATCTGCATTGGCCCAGTCACCCCCTTAAAACATAATGCTTTTTTTACAATTTTCGGCATGAATTATTCATTACTTCTCCCTTTGTTTATGATGGCATCTAAAGGTAGTTGTTAGAAACGATTAAACTCAGTGAACATGGTATATCAATGGTAATAATATGGCCCTGGGGCGCATTAAATATCGTGTACCTATATTGGTAAAAATTAGGAGTGTGGAGTTAATAAAAGTATTAGTCAGAGGGATGAAGAGGGGTTGTTGAGGTGATTTGGTCATTTAGAGAGAATGGGTCAAAGTAGAATGACATGGAGAGCATATATTACAACCCAGAATTTCAAATGGCCTGTTATCCTGGGTGTAAAGGGAGCAAAATAAACACAGCAGAAAAACTTTTGACTTATATTATCCTTCACCAATTTAGAACAGAAGTATGTACACTATATACACTATGTACAGCGATAGGTATTAGTGCACTCCACGGTAAGCAAGGCAGAATAGAAGCCACTAGAGAGCAGACCGTGCTTCAACCAGCTCTAGAATGGGAATGACAAGGGCAGACAGGAGAGTGGTACCCACATAACCTCTGCGATTGCCAAAACCATCTTCTTATTGGCTGGAACCTGGTTACTGGTTGAAAAACGGGGCCCTATCGTCAACCCTCAGCCACCTGGGTCGCTGGTTGGGGGAGATAGCCTGTGAACGAGGATGTGTACATGCGCCAAATAAAGGTTACGTACTCTTTGCATGCCACAGCGTATAAATCTATAGGGTAAGGAAGGCGGGGTAGGGGTCGTCCTCGACCTTAGTTAAACTTAAGTTAATTTTAAGCCTGCCCATAATGCTATGCATTCAAGTGGCTTTGGCATGCTGCATTTAACTGTATTTTTTGTACTTCTCTGTATCATGTTCAAATTAATAAATAAATAAATAAATAAATAAATAAAAGGAGGTTCTGTGGGTGAGGGGCTTGGACTTCCAGCAATCATGTGTGAGTGTGTTAGATAGGTGTGAATGGAGACGAATGGTATTTGGGACCTGATGAGCTGTTGGAGTGTGAGCAGGGTAATATTTAGTGAAGATATTCAGGGAAACCGGTTATTTTTATACATAGCCACACTTGAGTCCTGGAAATGAGAAGTACAATGCCTGCACTTTAAAGGAGTGGTTTGGGATATTGGCAGTTTGGAGGGATATGTTGTGTATCTTTATATGTGTATGCTTCTAAACTGTTGTATTCTGAGCACCTCTACCAAAACAGTGATTATGTGTGAGTGAGGTGAAAGTGTTGAATGATGATAAAAGCATTTTCTTTTTGGGGATTTTCTTTCTTTTTGGGTCACCCTGCCTCGGTGAGAGACGGCCGACTTGTTAAAATAAAAAAAAAAAAAAATGTAGGTAGATGTAGGTATTCTAGGTAGTAGGTTGGTAGACAGCAACTGCCCAGGGAGGTACTACCGTCCTGCCAAGTGAGTGTAAAACGAAAGCCTGTAATTGTTTTACATGATGGTAGGATTGCTGGTGTCCATTTTTCTGTCTCATAAACATGCAAGGTTTCAGGTACATCTTGCTACTTCTACTTACACTTAGATCACACTACACATACATGTACAAGCATATATATACACACACCCCTCTGGGTTTTCTTCTATTTTCTTACTAGTTCTTGTTCTTGTTTATTTCCTTACCTCCATAGGGAAGTGGAACAGAATTCTTCGTCTGTAAGCCATGCGTGTTGTAAGAGGCGACTAAAATGCCGGGAGCAAGGGGCTTGTAACCCCTTCTCCTGTATATATTACTAAATGTAAAAGGAGAAACTTTCATTTTTCCTTTTGGGCCACCCCGCCTCGGTGGGATACGGCGGGTGTGTTGAAAGAAAGAAAGAAGATGTAGGTATGTAGCCCAGGTGGATTACATACCTACATCTACCAGCTACCTACACCTGACTTCCTACAAATAGGTACTACTCACCTCTCGCCCTACATTAAGACTACAAATATTTTAAGGTAAGTAATGAATGTACTGTTGGTGGATGACCACAGGGAAAAGCTAACCACTGAAGAGCTGCAACACTATAGTTATTCTCTATAAAATTTATTTTTTGTTAATATTTTTGGGTGTCTGGAATGGATTAATTGGATTTACATTATTTCTTATGGGAAATATTACTTCAGTTTTCATACAAATCGGTTTTCGGCCGACCTTCTGGAACGGATTAAAGATGAAAACCGGGGTTCCACTGTCCAGCCAATATTATACCTTCTTTATGACATTATACCTGCTAAGTTTAAGTTTTCCAAAATACAGTATAAAACATTTAGATTTTTTTCATTAACACATTGGCCATTTCCCACCAAGGCTGGGGGACCAGAAAAAGAAATGCTTTCATCATCATTCACTCCATCACTGTCTTGCCAGAGGTGTGCCCACACTACAGTTCAAAAACTGCAATATATCAACACCCCTCCTTCAGAGTGCAGGAACTGTACTTCCCATCTCCAGAACTCAAGAAATATTTTTTTATAATCTGTAAGGTACTCTAAGCACATACAGTGGACCTCTCAATGACATGTATAGAGATCGGAATAATGGTTCACCAGGTGTAAAATAAAAGTATTGAATTTTTCCATATAAGCCTATGTTGTAACTTGAAATGGGAACTGGGACAATAATATTCCATATATAATTCTTACTAATTTTTTCAGTGATGAAATGTAATACAGGTAAATATGTTTTTGTCAGCGTGATGGATACATTATTATGAAGAGGCACAGTGGTCTTGTATTCCCCATTTTAAGACGGCATAGCACTAAAAATATGAAAAAAATTACCAAAATACAGAAAGAAATATCATATCATGTTTTTGTAATTGATTAATAGTCTGTAGGCCATCACAATCATACAACCTAATAATAGTCAATATCAGTCGATGACCTAGCGGTCATGACAACCATATAACTCAATATCAGTCAATGACGTAGAGGTCATTACTAGCATTCAACCCAATAACAGTCATCACAACCATACAACCCAATAGCATTCAATGGACTAGAGGCCATCACTACCATTCAACCCAATAACAATTATCACAACTATACAATCCAGCAATAACACACAATTTGATAATTCTCTCAGTATTCTGATAACTGATCATACTTTTTTGTGTTATAAATTCATAAAATGAAAGGTGTAACACCACTATGTCATCTACTAAACAATGAATCCTTCTCTGGAGAAAGGAGGGATGATTTGTGGGCTGTGCAGTATGTAATAATGACATTCTTCCTCTCTCTCAGACATGATCACAACCTATTTTTCCTGGGGTGATAAACAATTAAATATATAATACAGAGGGTGTTATTATAATCATAATGGAGCACTAAACCCTTCAGGGTCATATAGCGCTGACACAAAAGAGAAGTTAAGCACTTTTCTTGTAATTTTTGGCATCATTCTAATTTAATGGACACTCGGACAAAACTCCCCCATTAATCTAATATCAAAGGTTTACAGTACATTCAGCATTTAAATCCTTCAACTCACCATTCCTTCAATACTAAGTGACCCTTTGATATTCATATTCCTTGAGAGGAGGGACACTATAATAGCCACTACAATTATAGATGCCAGAAGTCTGCCTGCTGTGTCGCCGCTCCTTTCATACACTATGGGAGCCCCTTGATCCGGTGAAATGCCAAATTTAGATTCAGCTTCACGCAGACGCTCTTCAAAATGTTGAAGATCGACTATGTTCATGTGAAATGTTCTCTGTTCCATCTGAAATTCAAACCCAAAAATGTTTAATATGCTGATGTATGTTAGGGATGGGACAATACCGATATCCAATTTTTGGCAGATACCGATATCCAATTTTTGGCAGATACCGATACTTTTCCAATATTTTTCATTTACCCCAAAAAATTAATAATGACTAAGAGCTGTGCCCCTGAAGGAAGCTACTGCACTTACACTAGGAGCTGTGTCCTTGAAGGAAGCTACTGTACCTACACTACGAGCTGTGTCCCTACCTTCTTGCCCTTGATGACTGCACCTTCATGGAGGATAATGGTTACGATGTCCAAGTCAGGTCGAACAATCACTTCTTCCACTTCACCTTTGCCAAGCATCTGATGGACAAACTCGTTCCAAGAGACATAACGAGCCACCTGAGAGAGAAGTGTAGAAGAGAAGCCATGTGGTACTTTCAATCGCACATAATGATATTGTACTTTTATAGTTTTGAATTTATATTCTCCTGGCAAACTGAACAGGAATGCCATGTACAGTAAGAAAATTTGGTATTACAACAATTTTCAAGTTAAATGTTCATAGTACTGTAGACCCAGTGTCTTGACTGACCTCTGGCTGGTTGCTGCTAGGGAAGAGGAGAGAAATGATCGCAATAAACATATATGCCGTTAACATCCACAGAGCTGCCTTGGCTAGCATGCCCTTCCTCTCATTATTGTCATTATCTTTATTACCTCCACTTGAGCTGTTCTTCTGTGGACCCTCACTGCCTCCTCCAGGTTGAGTCAACTGAGAGGCAGAAGTATGCAGGCTACGTTGTAGTATTGCTATCTGTTTTGACTGAGGTATTCCAGATCTTTAAAGGAAAAACACATCAGATTTAAAATAAAAATTAATGATAACCTAAATTTAATAACTTAATAATAAAAAATGCTAGTGTGATCACGTATTTGAAGCTACAGTAGTACAAGTACAGTGGAACCTCAAAAATCGAACGTATCACATATCGAACGTTTCGAAAATAGGACCATTTTTTCGGACAAACTGTGTCCCTATTATTGAATGTGCCCCTATTTTCAGACCGCCGGGTATGGGACCTGTCTGCCACCCGCTCTGTCTGCGTCCCCGCGCAGGCGCCGTGAGCAGTCTAGCTTTGTTTATGCTTGAGTGAACACTAACCTGCGCTCTCATTCACGCATTTTACGATTATTTCATTGTGTTTAGTGCTTGTGGGACTGTGAAGTAAGCTGCCATGGGCCCAAAGAAACTTGCTAGTGGTACCCCTGTGGTAAAGAAAGTGAGAAACACCATAGATGTGAAGAAGGAAATAATACAGAAGTATGAGAGTGGTGTGAGACTTGTTGAGCTTGCCAGGATATATGGGAAAAACAAGTCGACCATCGGTTCTATCCTGTCAAAGAAAGAACAAATCAAGGAAGCTGATATTGCGAAAGGTGTTAATATAGGGAGTGGATGAGGTGCCTTCTTCAAAGATTAAGGAGATTTGTGCCAAGTGGAATGATGTCCAAATGTTTGTGCAGAAGTACCACCCTGAGCAAGCTGAAACAAGCATCTTTGCAACAAGTTCAGTGACAGAACCATGTCCCATTTTAGGGAAATGTTAAAGAGGCGCCAGAAACAGAGGACTGTGGACAGTTATTTTGTGAGACAGGGGTCCAGTGACTCTCAAGCTGGTCCTAGTGGCATTAAAAGACAAAGAAGGGAAGTAACCCCAGAGAGGACTTTACCTGAAGTCCTCATGGAGGGGGATTCTCCTTCCAAACACTAACCCCAACTCCCTCTCTCCTCCTCCCTATCTTCCAGATGCCATCACCAATCTTCAATAAAGGTAAGTAAAAATGTTATTTTATATGTATTACTATACATAATTAAAAACTATAGTGTTTGTTGTATGTAAAACTGTAATTAATCTCTATAAAATGTATTTTTTGTGTGAATATTTTTGGGTTTCTGGAATGGATTAATTGTATTTCCATTATTTCTTATGGGAAATATTGCTTTGAATTTCAGACTTTTCGAATTTAGAACTAGCTCCTGTTAATACTGCAGTAACAGAGTCATTTGTGATGGGCAAGGCAGAAAATCCCAAAGCACATTAAGGAAGTGTTACACCATGGTAATGACTAAAGAAATGCACAGACTTTCAGAAACCAGCTCGATCATAGCTTTGTGCCGTCAGTGAAAGGTTGTATCAAGAGTACTGGGGTGCCTGAGTGCAGAAAAATTGTTAAGCTTTTAGATAACTGCAGGGCTCATCCTCCTGCTGAATTGGGATAATATTATGCTTGAAAATTCTTTACCATCTATTTTAACCTCAAACAATCTATAAAACTTAAAGTACCATATCATGGACACCTTTTTAAGGCATCTGACCCTCCATGCCAGAGGGGTAAAATCTTTCCTCAAGTAATTTACAATTAAGAATGTAATCTGGGATGTTTCCAAGGCTTAGAAAGACAATAAACAAACAACTTCATTTCCTTAACAGACATCTGCTGATTTTTTCTGCATTTGGCACAATAGTAACTCTAATTCCCGCATTAATAATTTGTAAGATCAAGTGTTTTTAGCCATTTCTTTACCATTTCTCTCTCTTTTTTTATATGAATGTGTGTATATGTGTGCGTGTGTGCATGTGTGCACGTGTGTGTACTTACCTATTTGTACTCACCTATTTGTGGTTGCAGGGGTCGAGTCTTAGCTCCTGGCCCCGTATTGCGACCCCTGAATGGGTTTCAATGTATATAATGTATACTACCTGTTCATATAATTTTATATTGCTTATATTTGCGATATTAGCTAAATCGTAAATATATTGCTTTATATTATTATTTGACTTAGTTATATTATTAGGTAGAATGTAACATTCATATATTATTCAGTGCTCATGGTTTGAGTGTTAAGTAGCTGACAGCATTGTCTAACTACTGTGTTTTCTCTCCACTCGTTACGCTGCCGGCTTCTCTATGTTGGTGGGCAGCAGCAGTCCACGGAGAGTCACGTGATCAGGGGGGGTGATCACACTTCGCCTGGAGTAGTCTGTCTGGCCTGCGCTGGTCTCTTGTCAGTTGGACATGCTTCTAGCAAGAGGTCCCTCTACTCCTCTCCCTTGTGGGCCCTTGTTGGAAGATCGTCTCTGCTGCTTTCTTGTTGTTGGTTCTGTGGAACTCTGTTCACAGAACATGGCCTAGACTTAATGATTTTCAACGTTGTACTGAGGTTGTGTGTCGCATAGACACTCTGAGAAACTCAGGTCCTGAGCTGTAGCTTCTGACCTAATTTGTACTGGTATCTGTGTACTGTCACAGTTGGGGATTTTCTAATGGTGAACTTAGATTCAGTAGTATGGGAGTTTTGTGACTTTTGTGGAGGATCTGCTGATAGTCCCTACTTAGTGTCATTATATTATCTCCTTGTTCCTGATTGTGTCGCTGTTGCTTGTTATATTGCTGTTCTGCTTATCAGTCGTTTTATTGTTCAACCAAGCTGTTCTGATTGCCAGGTTGGTCAAGAAGTTAGTTAGACTGACTTTGTCAGTCACTGGTTAAGTCTAGTCGAGTCTTGAGACATAGCGAACTACTTAGAGCACTTACACACACACACACAAACTTACTTGTATATATTTGTATTATGTTATTAAATGTTAACGATGTACCAGACGGTACTTAAAAGCCATTAAGATGTGATATGTGCCTTCAGCACATATCACATGAGAGAAGTGTAGGAACTTGTATCCTATATTATATTCAACTGATTACTATAATTTAATTTGATAATATATGCCTAGACAATTTTGTTATTAATAAACTTATTCAATTTTAATTTCTTTAGTTAGTAGCCTACCAAACCATACCATGGGCGGGGATAGAACCCACGATCAGAGAGTCTCAAAACTCCAGACCGTCGCGTTAGCCACTGGACCAGCTAGCCACAATAAGATTCGTCCAACTAGGTATATTTCTACACCATAGGAAGGTTAGCATAGGCACCACTGTGACCACAAATCTCCAGCTAGTGTGGCCATGACGAACTCTAGCTCAAGTCCCCTCAAAGCCGTTAACATGACTTAGTAGTTTTAGTAGCCTACCAGTTGTAATCCTGAAGCACTATTAATTCTTATTGAATTCTAATGGATAATTGGACCAGGATACTGACTAATTGTTACGAAAACCCAGTAACAGGTTGGATGCTAGAAGGGCAGTCCTTTCTAGTATTCACTGGAGATCTCTATGCTTATTAGAAATCGCGTTTTTTGTAACACCCCGCCTCATCACTGGTTGCTACTGTGTGTGTCTGGTGTGTGTGGTGTGTGTGTGTGGTGTGTGTGTGTGTGGTGTGTGTGTGTGGTGTGTGTGTGTGTGGTGTGTGTGTGTGTGTGTGTGTGGTGTGTGGTGTACTCACCTAGTACTCACCTAGTTGAGGTTGCGGGGGTCGAGTCCGAGCTCCTGACCCCGCCTCTTCACTGATCGCTACTAGGTCACTCTCCCTGAGCCGTGAGCTTTATCATACCTCTGCTTAAAGCTATGTATGGATCCTGCCTCCACTACATCGCTTCCCAAACTATTCCACTTACTGACTACTCTGTGGCTGAAGAAATACTTCCTAACATCCCTGTGATTCATCTGTGTCTTCAACTTCCAACTGTGTCCCCTTGTTACTGTGTCCAATCTCTGGAACATCCTGTCTTTGTCCACCTTGTCAATTCCTCTCAGTATTTTGTATGTCGTTATCATGTCCCCCCTATCTCTCCTGTCCTCCAGTGTCGTCAGGTTGATTTCCCTTAACCTCTCCTCATAGGACATACCTCTTAGCTCTGGGACTAGTCTTGTTGCAAACCTTTGCACTTTCTCTAGTTTCTTTATGTGCTTGGCTAGGTG